>NW_025745378.1:308265-313265 GCF_021184085.1 Oncorhynchus gorbuscha | reverse complement strand
TCTCTCTCTTCTGATGTCTCTCTCTTCTGATGTCTCTCTCTCTTCTGATGTCTCTCTCTTCTGGTCTCTCTCTCTTCTGATGTCTCTCTTCTGATGTCTCTCTCTTCTGATGTCTCTCTCTTCTGATGTCTCTCTCTTCTGATGTCTCTCTCTTCTGATGTCTCTCTCTTCTGATGTCTCTCTCTTCTGATGTCTCTCTCTTCTGATGTCTCTCTCTTCTGATCTCTCTCTTCTGATGTCTCTCTCTTCTGATCTCTCTCTTCTGATGTCTCTCTCTTCTGATGTCTCTCTCTTCTGGTCTCTCTCTCTTCTGATGTCTCTCTTCTGATGTCTCTCTTCTGATGTCTCTCTCTCTCTCTCTTCTGATCTCTCTCTCTCTCTCTCTGATGTCTCTCTTCTGATGTCTCTCTTCTGATGTCTCTCTCTCTCTCTCTTCTGATCTCTCTCTCTCTCTCTTCTGATGTCTCTCTCTTCTGATGTCTCTCTTCTGATGTCTCTCTTCTGATGTCTCTCTCTCTCTCTCTTCTGATCTCTCTCTCTCTCTCTTCTGATGTCTCTCTCTTCTGATGTCTCTCTTCTGATGTCTCTCTTCTGATGTCTCTCTCTCTCTCTCTCTGATGTCTCTCTCTTCTGATGTCTCTCTCTCTCTTCTGATGTCTCTCTCTCTGATGTCTCTCTCTTCTGATGTCTCTCTCTTCTGATGTCTCTCTCTCTTCTGATGTCTCTCTCTTCTGGTCTCTCTCTCTTCTGATGTCTCTCTTCTGATGTCTCTCTTCTGATGTCTCTCTTCTGATGTCTCTCTCTCTCTTCTGATGTCTCTCTCTCTCTCTCTGATCTCTCTCTCTTCTGATCTCTCTCTTCTGATGTCTCTCTCTTCTGATCTCTCTCTTCTGATCTCTCTCTTCTGATCTCTCTTCTGATCTCTCTCTCTTCTGTCTCTCTTCTGATGTCTCTCTTCTGATCTCTGTCTCTCTTCTGATCTCTCTCTTCTGATCTCTCTCTCTCTCTTCTGATCTCTCTCTTCTGATGTCTCTCTCTCTCTTCTGATCTCTCTCTCTCTTCTGATCTCTCTCTTCTGATGTCTCTCTCTCTCTTCTCATCCCTCTCCTCAGGAGTCTCTGCCAGTGATCTGGACACCAGTGTGCGCTTTGAGTTTCCTTTTCCTAGTATGGTAAGACTCACACTCACTACACACACACACACTCACACATACACGCAACACACAACCATTTTGCATGCACACATTTCCACTTAGATCCACTAAAATATACTCTCTCTGTCTTTGGTTTGTGTGTGTGCATGTGTGTGTGTGTGTGTGTGTGTGTGTGTGTGTGTGTGTGTGTGTGTGTGTGTGTGTGTGTGTGTGTGTGTGTGTGTGTGTGTGTGTGTGTGTGTGTGTGTGTGTGTGTGTGTGTGTGTGTGTGTGTGTGTGTGTGTGTGCAGGAGGAGGCCCAGAGGGATAAGACCAGTACAGTGAAGAACAGCAACAGTCCAGAGTTTAAAGAGAAGTTTAACCTGAACATCAACCGTCAACACAGAGGCTTCAAGAGGGTCGTCCAGGCCAAAGGCATCAAGTTTGACATCATCCACAAGGGGTGAGATCAGAGACACACACCACACCTGGTTAACACACCACACCTGGTTAATACACCACACCTGGTTAACACACCACACCTGGTTAACACACCACACCTGGTTAACACACCACACCTGGTTAACACACCACACCTGGTTAACACACCACACCTGGTTAACACACCACACCTGGTTAACACACCACACCTGGTTAATACACCAGACCTGGTTAACACACCACACCTGGTTAACACACCACACCTGGTTAACACACCACACCTGGTTAACACACCACACCTGGTTAACACACCCTGGTTAACACACCACACCTGGTTAACACACCACACCTGGTTAAGACCACCTGGTTAACACACCACACTGGTTAATACACCAGACCTGGTTAACACACCACACCTGGTTAATACACCACACCACCAGACCTGTTAACACAATACACCAGACCTGGTTAACACACCACACCTGGTTAATACACCAGACCTGGTTAATACACCACACCTGGTTAATACACCAGACCTGGTTAACACACACCCTGGTTAACACACCACACCTGGTTAACACCACACCTGGTTAATACACCAGACCTGGTTAACACACCACACCTGGTTAATACACCAGACCTGGTTAATACACCAGACCTGGTTAATACACCAGACCTGGTTAATACACCAGACCTGGTTAACACACCAGACCTGGTTAATACACCAGACCTGGTTAATACACCAGACCTGGTTAATACACCACACCTGGTTAACACACCACACCTGGTTAATACACCACACCTGGTTAACACACCACACCTGGTTAATACACCAGACCTGGTTAACACACCACACCTGGTTAATACACCAGACCTGGTTAACACCTGGTTAATACACCAGACCTGGTTAACACACCAGACCTGGTTAATACACCAGACCTGGTTAATACACCACACCTGGTTAACACACCACACCTGGTTAACACACCACACCTGGTTAATACACCAGACCTGGTTAATACACCACACCTGGTTAACACACCACACCTGGTTAATACACCACACCTGGTTAATACACCAGACCTGGTTAACACACCAGACCTGGTTAATACACCAGACCTGGTTAATACACCAGACCTGGTTAATACACCAGACCTGGTTAATACACCACACCTGGTTAACACACCACACACCACAACACACCAGACCTGGTTAATACACCAGACCTGGTTAATACACCACACCTGGTTAATACACCACACCTGGTTAATACACCAGACCTGGTTAATACACCAGACCTGGTAAACACACCAGAGTTTCAGAAGAAAGTTCTTTGTTTCTGGCCATTTTGAACCTGTAATTGAACCCACAAATGCTGATGCTCCAGATACTCAACTAGTCTAAAGAAGGCCAGTTTTATTGCTTCTTTAATCAGAACCGTTTTCAGCTGTGTTAACATAATTGCAAAAGTGTTTTCTAATGATCAATTAGCCTTTTAAAATGATAAACTTGGATTAGCTAACACAACGTGCCATTGGAACACAGGAGTGATGGTTGCTGATAATGAGCCTCTGTAGATATTCCATTTAAAAAATCTGCTATTTCCAGCTACAATAGTCATTTAGTCTTAACTGACTAGGCATGTCAGTTAAGAACAAATTCTTATTTACAATGACGCCTACCGGGGAACAGTGAGTTAACTGCCTTGTTCAGGGGCAGAACGACACATTTTTACCTTGTCAGCTCAGGGATTCGATCTGCAACCTTTCGGTTACTAGTCCAACGCTCTAACCACTAGACTACCTGCCGTCAAACACCGCTGTAGCTCCTCCCACCACAGATTCGAAAGGACGCCATTGGTGGATTGAGGCGCATCCAATTAAATAGAAAACAGATCTCTCTAACTTCAATTGACAGATGATGATGGGGATTTTATTATTATGGCACTTAGTTTGACGCACCGCTGCATCAATAGATCTTAATGTGTGTGTGTGTGTGTGTGTGTGTGTGTGTGTGTGTGTGTGTGTAGGGGTCTGTTCAAGGGGGACAAAGTGTTGGGGAACGCTCAGCTGAAGCTGGACTCACTGGAGAACCAATGTGACATCAGACAGATTATAGAGGTAAACACACAGAGATACACACACACACACACACACACACACACACACACACACACACACACACACACACACACACACACACACACACACACACACACACACACACACACACACACACACACACACACACAGATACTGTACACACACACACACACAGAGATACTGTACACACACTGTACACACAGATACTGTACACACACTGTACACACACACAGAGAGATACTGTACACACACACACAGTTTTAACACACAGATACACACACACAGAGATACTGTACACACACACACACACATGTTTTCACTTAGACATGCTCATACATCTCTCTGTCTGCCTGTCTCTGTCTCTCTGTCTGCCTGTCTCTGTCTCTATGTCTGCCTGCCTGTCTATCTCTCTGTCTCTGTCTCTCTGTCTCTGTCTCTCTGTCTGTCTGTGTTGTGCAAGGTGTTGGATGGTCGTAAGGCTACGGGGGGTAAGCTGGAGGTGAGGGTGAAGATTCGGGAGCCGCTGGGAGGAGCACAGCTTCAGATCACCACAGAGAAATGGCTGGTCCTTGACCCTGAACCAATCACCACCCCCGACAGAGAGAGAGAGCAACAGGTAAGGAGAGAGAGAGATGGCTGGTCCTCCACCCTGAACCAATCACCACCCCTGACAGAGAGAGAGAACAGGTAAGGAGAGAGAGAGATGGCTGGTCCTCCACCCTGAACCAATCACCACCCCCAACAGAGAGAGAGAGCAACAGGTAAGGAGAGAGAGAGATGGCTGGTCCTCCACCCTGAACCAATCACCACCCCCAACAGAGAGAGAGAGCAACAGGTAAGGAGAGAGAGAGATGGCTGGTCCTCCACCCTGAACCAATCACCACCCCAGACAGAGAGATGAGCTGAGGGGAGAGAGAGGGCCTCCAGAACAACAGGTAAGGAGAGAGAGAGATGAGGGGGAGAGAGAGACAACTGTTCAGGACTAAGGGGATAGTCTCTGTCAGAGTTAACATGTTATATTAATACCAGTCTCTGTCAGTTAACATGTTATATTAATACCAGTCTCTGTCAAACATGTTATATTAATACCAGTCTCTGTCAGAGTTAACAGTTATATTAATACCAGTCTCTGTCAGAGTTAACATGTTATATTAATACCAGTCTCTGTCAGAGTTAACATGTTATATTAATACCAGTCTCTGTCAGAGTTAACATGTTATATTAATACCAGTCTCTGTCAGTTAACATGTTATATTAATACCAGTCTCTGTCAGAGTTAACATGTTATATTAATACCAGTCTCTGTCAGAGTTAACATGTTATAT
>NW_025745378.1:230765-300765 GCF_021184085.1 Oncorhynchus gorbuscha | reverse complement strand
CATTGAGATACACGGCAGAATGGGATCCTGTGGGATTGATAGTGACATGAAGACAGAATGCAGGGCAGGACAGAGAAAGGCTTATTTGCACTTGAAAACAAAAACACTACCGATTATTACCAAAACCTTGCCGCCTTCACTATAGTCTTTAAAGTCCTTCAATGGCTCTCTCTCTTTCTCTCTGTTCAGAGAGTGGTGTGTGTAACTCCTGGTCTCCGCATTGTGTGTGTGTGTGTGTGTGCATGCGTGCGATGTTAATGAGTTTAATCTAATCTGTCTGCTCCACTATTCCCAGATTACTGTAATATGACCCGTTTGGTGCTGTGTGATATGGGAACTACACGGAAACGGGAACTATATCCCATAATGAGGGATTAGCTAACACTGGTGTCGCCATGGAGATGTCTCATTCAGGGAAGTGAGGAGAGGAGGTACCCCAGGGGTTAAATTGAAGAGGACAGGATTAGAATTAGTGTAGAACAGACCAGTAGCTGTAAAACCCACAGGGTTATCTTTGAATTGGGATAGAGGTTCTCTATTCATTGTAATGCTATGGTGCGGAGTCTGGGACCCCTCTTATAGGACCATATTTAGCCTATTGTGATGTCATCAATTAGGCTTGCGTCCTGTCACTATGACATCATCAGAATGTTCAAAGGACTGTGTCATCACCACATTGTGATGTCATCAATTAGAGGGTGTGACGCCAGATCTTACATCGCCTGGATAGGTATTTTACAGATCAGCTAAACACATCACATGTTAAAGCAATCTGGTGCACCGTTGATGACGTGGCGTTCAACCAGTGGTTGATGCATGTGACATCTGAGCAGAGAGACGCAACCAGAATGTTTAACAAAGGATCCCTTCATCTGGTTGTGATGTCATCAGTTGGAATGTTCTACAAAGGGCTACATCCAATTATGATGTCAGAATCCCAGAATAAAGCACAATGAGTAAACTGTCACTATACCCTGAATCAGAACCTGAAGCAGATACAGTATGTGACTTAACCCGTGTCCAAGCTGGCCTGATGTCGGCCCCAAATCCTACAGGGATCCTCTAAGAATGAGAAGAAGAGGCTTCAGTGCACTTCCTGTTCCTCGTTCCGAATGTCATGGGCAGGAAATGTGCGCTTTACTTCTTACTGACTTCCAGACAGGCAGAGAGGGGGACAGACGGGCAGAGAGAGGGACAGAGGGGACACAGGCAGAGCTTGTCAGAGGGGACCCAGACACCCTGAGGTCTCCTCCTCTACCCCTCTATAGACCCAGACACCCTGAGGTCTCCTCCTCTACCCCTCTATAGACCCAGACACCCTGAGGTCTCCTCCTCTACCCCTCTATAGACCCAGACACCCTGAGGTCTCCTCCTCTACCCCTCTATAGACCCAGACACCCTGAGGTCTCCTCCTCTACCCCTCTATAGACCCAGACACCCTGAGGTCTCCTCCTCTACCCCTCTATAGACCCAGACACCCTGAGGTCTCCTCCTCTACCCCTCTATAGACCCAGACACCCTGAGGTCTCCTCCTCTACCCCTCTATATACCCAGACACCCTGAGGTCTCCTCCTCTACCCCTCTATAGACCCAGACACCCTGAGGTCTCCTCCTCTACGCCTCTATATACCCAGACACCCTGAGGTCTCCTCCTGTACCCCCTATCGGTCTCTCTCCTCTCTCTCTCTCTACACTACAACAGTAATTTAGTAGCCTACTGTAGTGTGATCTGTCTCTGTATCCACAGCATCTGAGTTGGAATGCTGATCCAGGATCAGGTTCCAACCTGTCCATATAATCTGATTCCTTATGAGCTAAACCCAGACACTGAGGTCTCCTCCTCTAGGCAAAACTGATCCTACATTATGACATCACTCCATACTAGATCTACTCTGGGAAGCTTTGAGGATACAGGCAGAGTCCCCCAGTCCTGGTGGCTAAACTGATCCTAGATCAGCACTGCTGCTCTGGGATGCTTTGAGGATACAGGCAGAGTCCCCCAGTCCTGGTGGCTAAACTGATCCTAGATCAGCACTGCTGCTCTGGGATGCTTTGAGGATACAGGCAGAGTCCCCCAGTCCTGGTGGCTAAACTGATCCCAGATCAGCACTGCTGCTCTGGGATGCTTTGTGGATACAGGCCCAGTCCTGGTGGCTAAACTGATCCCAGATCAGCACTGCTGCTCTGGGAAGCTTTGTGGATACAGGCAGAGTCCCCCAGTCCTGGTGGCTAAACTGATCCTAGATCAGCACTGCTACTCTGAGAAGCTTTGAGGATACAGGCAGAGTCCCCCAGTCCTGGTGGCTAAACTGATCCCAGATCAGCACTGCTACTCTGAGAAGCTTTGAGGATACAGGCAGAGTCCCCCAGTCCTGGTGGCTAAACTGATCCTAGATCAGCACTGCTGCTCTGGGATGCTTTGTGGATACAGGCCCAGTCCTGGTGGCTAAACTGATCCTAGATCAGCACTGCTGCTCTGAGATGCTTTGTGGAAACAGGCCCAGTCCCCCAGTCCTGGTGGCTAAACTGATCCCAGATCAGCACTGCTGCTCTGAGATGCTTTGTGGAAACAGGCCCAGTCCCCCAGTCCTGGTAGCTAAACTGATCCCAGATCAGCACCGGTTTTTGTTTAGTTTTTTTAAATGTTAAAAACATGTATCCATTGTTGGCAATCAGTCAGAAAAGCCCTGTTAATATATTATATATACAGCATTGACTATGGCTCTATTTTTAAATGAAGAACGTGTGTGTGTCCAGAGGTGATGGATAATGAACTATTAACTGGCATTATAATGATGTGGTCAAATGCCTTGGGTGGGGAATCATGGTTGGATTAAAATACCACAATGAATTAAGCCTGTATATTGTGTTTAATTTATTTGTGAGTGTGTGAGAGTGTGAGTGTGTGAGAGAGAGAGAGTGTGTGAGAGAGAGAGAGTGTGTGAGAGAGAGAGAGAGTGTGTGAGAGAGTGTGTGAGAGAGAGAGTGTGTGTGAGAGAGAGAGAGAGTGTGTGAGAGAGAGAGAGAGTGTGTGAGAGAGAGAGAGTGTGTGAGAGAGAGAGTGTGTGAGTGAGAGAGAGTGTGTGAGAGAGAGAGAGTGTGTGAGAGAGAGTGTGTGAGAGAGAGATATACAGTCTATGTGAGAGAGAGAGAGTGTGTGAGAGAGAGAGAGAGAGAGTGTGTGAGTGTGTGAGAGAGAGAGAGAGTGTGTGAGAGTGAGTGAGTGTGAGACAGAGAGAAAATAATTGATGAAATACCGGTGGAGTTTCCAGACACCAGATATACAGATATACTATACAGATGACTATAGTACAGTCTATACAGAGGACTATAGTAGTCTGCAGAGAGGGCTATAGTACAGTCTATATATAGAGGACTATAGTACAGTCTATATAGAGAGGACTATAGTACAGTCTATATAGAGAGGACTATAGTACAGTCTATATAGAGAGGACTATAGTACAGTCTATACAGAGAGGACTATAGTACAGTCTATACAGAGAGGACTATAGTACAGTCTATATAGAGAGGACTATAGTACAGTCTATACAGAGAGGACTATAGTACAGTCTATATAGAGAGGACTATAGTACAGTCTATATATAGAGGGCTATAGTACAGTCTATATACAGAGGACTATAGTACAGTCTATACAGAGAGGACTATAGTACAGTCTATACAGAGGACTATAGTACAGTCTATACAGAGAGGACTATAGTACAGTCTATATAGAGGACTATAGTACAGTCTATACAGTGAGGACTATAGTGCAGTCTATACAGAGGACTATAGTACAGTCTATACAGAGGACTATAGTACAGTCTATACAGAGGACTATAGTACAGTCTATACAGAGAGGACTATAGTACAGTCTATACAGAGGACTATAGTACAGTCTATATATAGAGGACTATAGTATAGTCTATACAGAGAGGACTATAGTACAGTCTATAGAGAGGACTATAGTACAGTCTATACAGAGAGGACTATAGTACAGTCTATACAGAGAGGACTATAGTCCAGTCTATACAGAGAGGACTATAGTACAGTCTATACAGAGGGCTATAGTACAGTCTATACAGAGAGGACTATAGTACAGTACAGTCTATACAGAGGACTATAGTACAGTCTATACAGAGAGGACTATAGTACAGTCTATACAGAGAGGACTATAGTACAGTCTATATATAGAGGACTATAGTATAGTCTATACAGAGAGGACTATAGTACAGTCTATATAGAGGACTATAGTACAGTCTATACAGAGAGGACTATAGTACAGTCTATACAGAGAGGACTATAGTACAGTCTATACAGTGAGGACTATAGTACAGTCTATACAGAGGGCTATAGTACAGTCTATACAGAGAGGACTATAGTACAGTACAGTCTATACAGAGGACTATAGTACAGTCTATACAGAGAGGACTATAGTACAGTCTATACAGAGAGGACTATAGTACAGTCTATACAGAGGACTATAGTACAGTCTATACAGAGAGGACTATAGTACAGTCTATACAGAGAGGACTATAGTACAGTCTATACAGAGGACTATAGTACAGTCTCTATACAGAGGACTATAGTACAGTCTATACAGTGAAGACTATAGTGAGTCTATACAGAGAGGACTATAGTACAGTCTATACAGGAGGACTATAGTACAGTCTATACAGAGAGGACTATAGTACAGTCTATATATAGAGGACTATAGTATAGTCTATATAGAGAGGACTATAGTACAGTCTATACAGAGAGGACTATAGTACAGTCTATATAGAGAGGACTATAGTACAGTCTATATATAGAGGGCTATAGTACAGTCTATACAGAGAGGACTATAGTACAGTCTATACAGAGGACTATAGTACAGTCTATACAGTGAAGACTATAGTGCAGTCTATACAGAGAGGACTATAGTACAGTCTATAAGGAGGACTATAGTACAGTCTATACAGAGAGGACTATAGTACAGTCTATATATAGAGGACTATAGTATAGTCTATATAGAGAGGACTATAGTACAGTCTATACAGAGAGGACTATAGTACAGTCTATACAGAGGACTATAGTACAGTCTATACAGAGAGGACTATAGTACAGTACAGTCTATACAGAGGACTATAGTACAGTCTATACAGTGAAGACTATAGTGCAGTCTATAAGGAGGACTATAGTACAGTCTAGACAGAGAAGACTATAGTACAGTCAGTCTATATATATAGAGGACTATAGTACAGTCTATACAGAGAGGACTATAGTACAGTCAGTCTATATATATAGGACTATAGTACAGTCAGTCTATATATAGAGGACTATAGTACAGTCTATACAGCAAAGACTATAGTACAGTCTATACAGAGAGGACTATAGTACAGTCTATACAGAGAGG
Organism: Oncorhynchus gorbuscha; assembly: GCF_021184085.1. Lineage (NCBI taxonomy): Eukaryota > Metazoa > Chordata > Actinopteri > Salmoniformes > Salmonidae > Oncorhynchus > Oncorhynchus gorbuscha. The sequence goes on along the minus strand of NW_025745378.1, from coordinate 295,373 downwards.
ACTATAGTACAGTTATACAGAGAGTACTATAGTACAGTCTATACAGAGAGGGCTATAGTACAGTCTATACAGAGAGGACTATAGTACAGTCTATACAGAGGACTATAGTACAGTCTATATAGAGAGGGCTATAGTATCTATATAGAGAGGACTATAGTACAGTCTATACAGAGAGGACTATAGTACAGTCTCTATACAGAGAGGACTATAGTACAGTCTATACAGAGAGGACTATAGTACAGTCTATACAGAGGGACTATAGTACAGTCTATATAGAGAGGACTATAGTACAGTCTATAGAGGGACTATAGTACAGTCTATACAGAGAGGACTATAGTACAGTCTATACAGAGAGGACTATAGTACAGTCAGTCTATACAGAGGACTATAGTACAGTCTATACAGTGAAGACTATAGTGCAGTCTATACAGAAAGGACTATAGCACAGTCTATATAGAGGGCTATAGTACAGTCTATACAGAGAGGACTATAGTACAGTCTATAGAGAGGACTATAGTACATTCTATACAGAGAGGACTATAGTACAGTCTATACAGAGAGGACTATAGTACAGTCTATACAGAGTCTAGAGACTATAGTACAGTACAGTCTATACAGAGGACTATAGTACAGTCTATACAGAAGACTATAGTGCAGTCTATACAGAAAGGACTATAGTACAGTCTATATAGAGGGCTATAGTACAGTCTATACAGAGGTCTATACAGACTATAGTACAGTCTATACAGAGAGGACTATAGTACAGTACAGTCTATACAGAGGACTATAGTACAGTCTATACAGTCTATAGTACAGTCTATACAGAGAGGACTATAGTACAGTCTATACAGAGAGGACTATAGTACAGTCTATACAGAGAGGACTATAGTACAGTCTATACTAGTACAGTCTAGGACTATAGTACAGTCTATACAGAGAGGACTATAGTACAGTCTATACAGAGAGGACTATAGTACAGTCTATAAGGAGGACTATAGTACAGTCTATACAGAGAGGACTATAGTACAGTCTATACAGAGAGGACTATAGTACAGTACAGTCTATACAGAGGACTATAGTACAGTCTATACAGTGAAGACTATAGTACAGTCTATACAGAGAGGACTATAGTACAGTCTATACAGAGAGGACTATAGTACAGTCTATACAGAGAGGACTATAGTACAGTCTATACAGAGAGGACTATAGTACAGTCTATACAGAGAGGACTATAGTACAGTCTATAAGGAGGACTATAGTACAGTCTATACAGAGAGGACTATAGTACAGTCTATACAGAGAGGACTATAGTACAGTCTATAAGGAGGACTATAGTACAGTCTAGACAGAGAAGACTATAGTACAGTCTATACAGAGAGGACTATAGTACAGTCTATATATAGAGGGCTATAGTACAGTCTATACAGAGAGGACTATAGTACAGTCTATATATAGAGGGCTATAGTACAGTCTATACAGAGAGGACTATAGTACAGTCTATATAGAGAGGACTATAGTACAGTCTATATAGAGAGGACTATAGTACAGTCTATATAGAGAGGACTATAGTACAGTCTATACAGAGAGGACTATAGTACAGTCTATACAGAGGACTATAGTACAGTCTATACAGAGAGGACTATAGTACAGTACAGTCTATACAGAGGACTATAGTACAGTCTATACAGAGAGGACTATAGTACAGTCTATACAGAGAGGACTATAGTACAGTCTATACAGAGAGGACTATAGTACAGTCTATATAGAGAGGACTATAGTACAGTCTATACAGTGAAGACTATAGTGCAGTCTATACAGAAAGGACTATAGTACAGTCTATATAGAGGGCTATAGTACAGTCTATACAGAGAGGACTATAGTACAGTCTATAGAGAGGACTATAGTACAGTCTATACAGAGAGGACTATAGTACAGTCTATACAGAGAGGACTATAGTACAGTCCAGTCTATACAGAGGACTATAGTACAGTCTATACAGAGAGGACTATAGTACAGTACAGTCTATACAGAGAGGACTATAGTACAGTCTATACAGTGAGGACTATAGTACAGTCTATACAGAAAGGACTATAGTACAGTCTATATAGAGGGCTATAGTACAGTCTATACAGAGAGGACTATAGTACAGTCTATAGAGAGGACTATAGTACAGTCTATAAGGAGGACTATAGTACAGTCTATATAGACAGAGAAGACTATAGTACAGTCTATACAGAGAGGACTATAGTACAGTCTATATAGAGAGGACTATAGTACAGTCTATATAGAGAGGACTATAGTACAGTCTATACAGAGAGGACTATAGTACAGTCTATATAGATAGTCTATACAGAGAGGACTATAGTACAGTCTATATAGAGAGGACTATAGTACAGTCTATATAGAGGACTATAGTACAGTCTATATAGAGAAGACTATAGTCTATATAGAGAGGACTATAGTACAGTCTATACAGAGGACTATAGTACAGTCTATATATAGAGGACTATAGTACAGTCTATACAGAGAGGACTATAGTACAGTCTATATAGAGAGGACTATAGTACAGTCTATATAGAGAGGACTATAGTACAGTCTATATAGAGAGGACTATAGTACAGTCTATACAGAGGACTATAGTACAGTCTATATAGAGAGGACTATAGTACAGTCTATACAGAGGACTATAGTACAGTCTATACAGAGAGGACTATAGTACAGTCTATACAGAGAGGACTATAGTACAGTCTATATAGAGAGGTTTATTATGTTGTATATAGCTCAGACTGTAGCGCTAATCTAGTCTGTACAGTATAATCTGTCTAGCTCTATAGCTGCAGAGAGAGGACTAGACAATGGCTTCAGTATGTTTCAATATGTTCCTTCGTTCTCCCTAAACCCCGACATGAGAGGGGGCTGCAGCCTGCTCCGTTGTTGAAGGGTAAAACAGAGCACCGGCTCAACTCCTCCAGTTACGCTGATACATTTAATCTGAACGCTACGTGTCTACAATCAAAACAGAGGGCAGAGATAAGAGGGGGAGAAGAGAGAAGAGGGGGAGAAGAGAGAAGAGGGGGAGAAGAGAGAAGAGGGGAGAGAGAAGAGGAGAAAAGAGAAGAGAGAGAAGAGAGAAGAGGGGGAGAAGAGAGAAAAGAGAGAGAAGAGAGAAGAGGGGGAGAAGGGAGAAGAGAGAAGAGAGCAGGCCTGTCACCGCCGAAAAAGAGCGCGCGAGAGGTGGGCGTGGACAAAGTTCGGAAAGGCAGGGTCGGTTTCCTGCCGGGGTAAGCACGTGGTTCCGTATGTGTGTCAGACAGAGGTTTTCTGAGCTCCCCCTCTCTTTTCCCCCCCAGACAGTTAATATTCATTTTCCAGCACTTTTATCCTCTACCAACCCACGACGATTCGAAACGACAACCGGGAGGAGCGTGTGTGTGTGTTGTGCCATCCGATCCATCTCGTTCACGGGTCATGACGCTCGAGGCGATCCGTTACCGGGCCGGGTCTCTGCAGATTCTTAACCAGCTGCTCCTACCGCAGGAGACTGTGTTCGACGAGGTCCGCACAGTGCAGGACGGCTATGAAGCGATAAAGTCCATGAAGGTAAGAAATATCACTCTCTGTCTTCTCCCTCGTTCGTTTCCTGTCCGATTCCACGCTCACTACGTGTCAAACCCCCGTGTGGGTGTGTTTCTAGTTATCAGTGTTTCCACCACAGTGTGTGTAGCTATGCTGACTACGGGTGTCTTTGTGTCAGACCGGGTGGGTATTTAGTGTGAGCTGTGCACCCTGCCCTCGGTTCTGTCACAGAGCATATCTGGGCGGTGTTGTGCGAAGGGCTTGTGGCCTGTGACAGGCTCTTTGTTGAAGGCCTGTGTGTTTTGACCGTCCCTGCTATTTCCACGGATTTTACTACCGTCCGCAGCGCCGTATTGCATGGAATAGCGGTCCCGGTGTGGACGCTCGGGGTTGGATCACACACACAGTGTGTCACTCGTTCGTTTTTACCCGCCCGGTTTCTCAATTTAACGTGATCCTAAGCGACAATGGATCCAATTATTCATTTACCGTTTAACGTTAACCCGTGCCACCGACAAAACCACCGTGCCAGGTATCCGCACCCACCCATGAAAACGCCCACCCCCTTCGCTCCCTTTATCTTGCTCTCACTGTAAAGATTGTCTATGCATTATTAATGACCGACTCCCGGGGTTTTGTTCGCTCCTGCAGTCGGTGCCTCTGCCGCCTGTTGACTCCTTTTATTGGTGTTTGGCGACGGCTTTTATCAGAGCGGTTCTGACGAGGAGAGGTGTTTGGCGACGGCTTTTATCAGAGCGGTTCTGACGAGGAGAGGTGTTTGGCGACGGCTTTTATCAGAGCGGTTCTGACGAGGAGAGGTGTTTGGCGACGGCTTTTATCAGAGCGGTTCTGACGAGGAGAGGTGTTTGGCGACGGCTTTTATCAGAGCGGTTCTGACGAGGAGAGGAGTTTGGCGACGGCTTTTATCAGAGCGGTTCTGACGAGGAGAGGTGTTTGGCGACGGCTTTTATCAGAGCGGTTCTGACGAGGAGAGGTGTTTGGCGACGGCTTTTATCAGAGCGGTTCTGACGAGGAGAGGTGTTTGGTTGATCGTCAAATAGACTCGTTCTCTTATCTTTTTATTCTTCATAATAAACCTCCTTCCATTGATACAGACACCCTCTCTTCATCTCCCTCTTTGTCTCACACACACACACACACACACACACACACACACACACACACACACACACACACACACACACACACACACACACACACACACACACACACACACACACACACACACACACACACACACACACACACACACACACACACACGCACACTGAGATACTCTCCATCTGAGCATCAGTCCAACTTCAGACCTGTGATGGAACGCCTCTTAAACAGTATGATGTCGTCATGGTGATAGTAATGGTAGTGTCTCTGGGGATGGATGAACCCAACTACTCACTGTCCTGCTGTCTGTGTGTCCTGACTATCGCCCTGCTTTGTGTCGGCAGGTAGCCTAGTGGTTAGAGGGTTGGGCGTGTGTGTACAGTCCTGTCTGGTATAGCCTGTATACGGTCCTGTCTGGTATAGCCTGCATACGGTCCTGTCTGGTATTGCCTGCATACGGTCCTGTCTGGTGTTGTCTGCATACGGTCCTGTCTGGTATTGCCTGCATACGGTCCTGTCTGGTATTGCCTGCATACGGTCCTGTCTGGTGTTGCCTGCATACGGTCCTGTCTGGTTATTGCCTGCATACGGTCCTGTCTGGTATTGCCTGCATACGGTCCTGTCTGGTGTTGCCTGCATACGGTCCTGTCTGGTGATTGCCTGCATACGGTCCTGTCTGGTGTTGTCTGCATACGGTCCTGTCTGGTATTGCCTGCATACGGTCCTGTCTGGTTATTGCCTGCATACGGCCCTGTCTGGTTATTGCCTGCATACGGTCCTGTCTGGTGTTGCCTGCATACGGTCCTGTCTGGTATTGCCTGCATACGGCCCTGTCTGGTTATTGCCTGCATACGGTCCTGTCTGGTGTTGCCTGCATACGGTCCTGTCTGGTTATTGCCTGCATACGGTCCTGTCTGGTTATTGCCTGCATACGGTCCTGTCTGGTTATTGCCTGCATACGGTCCTGTCTGGTTATTGCCTGCATACGGTCCTGTCTGGTGTTGCCTGCATACGGTCCTGTCTGGTGTTGCCTGCATACGGTCCTGTCTGGTGTTGCCTGCATACGGTCCTGTCTGGTGTTGCCTGCATACGGTCCTGTCTGGTGTTGCCTGCATACGGTCCTGTCTGGTGTTGCCTGCATACGGTCCTGTCTGGTGTTGTTTGCATACGGTCCTGTCTGGTGTTGCCTGCATACGGTCCTGTCTGGTGTTGCCTGCATACGGTCCTGTCTGGTGTTGCCTGCATACGGTCCTGTCTGGTGTTGCCTGCATACGGTCCTGTCTGGTGTTGCCTGCATACGGCCCTGTCTGGTGTTGCCTGCATACGGCCCTGTCTGGTGTTGCCTGCATACGGCCCTGTCTGGTGTTGCCTGCATACGGTCCTGTCTGGTTATTGCCTGCATACGGTCCTGTCTGGTTATTGCCTGCATACGGTCCTGTCTGGTTATTGCCTGCATACGGTCCTGTCTGGTTATTGCCTGCATACGGTCCTGTCTGGTGTTGCCTGCATACGGTCCTGTCTGGTTATTGCCTGCATACGGCCCTGTCTGGTTATTGCCTGCATACGGTCCTGTCTGGTTATTGCCTGCATACGGCCCTGTCTGGTGTTGCCTGCATACGGTCCTGTCTGGTGTTGCCTGCATACGGTCCTGTCTGGTATAGCCTCGTACTGCATAGTTTCAGTCTTTTGGACAGGAGAGTTCTAGAGGAGTGTGGGGGTTCCAGCAGGCGAGGAGAGATGGGAGGAGACACGTGTATGATAAAGACCAATAAGAGTTCGATAGACACACAGGTCCTCCCTCTCTGGTTTACCTGGAGGATTACAAGAAATGTTCAAAGGCTCAATTCCAATATGATGTCTGGTTCCCCCTCCATTCCTTCTCCCCCTCCATTCCTTCTCCCCCTCCATTCCTTCTCCCCCTCCATTCCTTCTCCTCCTCCATTCCTTCTCCTCCTCCATTCCTTCTCCCCTTCCATTCCTTCTCCTCCTCCATTCCTTCTCCTCCTCCATTCCTTCTCCCTCCTCCATTCCTTCTCCTCCTCCATTCCTTCTCCCCCTCATTCCTTCTCCTCCTCCATTCCTTCTCCCCTCCATTCCTTCTCCTCCTCCATTCCTTCTCCTCCTCCATTCCTTCTCCCCTCCATTCCTTCTCCTCCTCCATTCCTTCTCCTCCTCCATTCCTTCTCCCTCCTCCATTCCTTCTCCTCCTCCATTCCTTCTCCCCCTCATTCCTTCTCCTCCTCCATTCCTTCTCCCCTTCCATTCCTTCTCCTCCTCCATTCCTTCTCCTCCTCCATTCCTTCTCCCTCCTCCATTCCTTCTCCTCCTCCATTCCTTCTCCCCTTCCATTCCTTCTCCTCCTCCATTCCTTCTCCCTCCTCCATTCCTTCTCCTCCTCCATTCCTTCTCCTCCTCCATTCCTTCTCCCCTTCCATTCCTTCTCCTCCTCCATTCCTTCTCCCTCCTCCATTCCTTCTCCTCCTCCATTCCTTCTCCTCCTCCATTCCTTCTCCCCTTCCATTCCTTCTCCTCCTCCATTCCTTCTCCCCTTCCATTCCTTCTCCTCCTCCATTCCTTCTCCTCCTCCATTCCTTCTCCTCCTCCATTCCTTCTCCCCCCTCATTCCTTCTCCCCTTCCATTCCTTCTCCTCCTCCATTCCTTCTCCCCCTCCATTCCTTCTCCCCCTCCATTCCTTCTCCCCCTCCATTCCTTCTCCCCCTCCATTCCTTCTCCCCCTCCATTCCTTCTCCCCCTCCATTCCTTCTCCCCCTCCATTCCTTCTCCCCCTCATTCCTTCTCCCCCTCCATTCCTTCTCCCCCTCATTCCTTCTCCCTCCTCCATTCCTTCTCCCCCTCCATTCCTTCTCCTCCTCCATTCCTTCTCCTCCTCCATTCCTTCTCCTCCTCCATTCCTTCTCCCCTCCATTCCTTCTCCCCCTCCATTCCTTCTCCCCCTCCATTCCTTCTCCCCCTCCATTCCTTCTCCCCCTCCATTCCTTCTCCCCCTCCATTCCTTCTCCCCCTCCATTCCTTCTCCCCTCCATTCCTTCTCCTCCTCCATTCCTTCTCCCCCTCCATTCCTTCTCCCCCTCCATTCCTTCTCCCCCTCCATTCCTTCTCCCCCTCATTCCTTCTCCCCCTCATTCCTTCTCCCCCTCATTCCTTCTCCCCCTCATTCCTTCTCCCCCTCCATTCCTTCTCCCCCTCATTCCTTCTCCCCCTCATTCCTTCTCCCTCCTCCATTCCTTCTCCCCCTCCATTCCTTCTCCCCCTCCATTCCTTCTCCCCCTCCATTCCTTCTCCCCCTCCATTCCTTCTCCTCCTCCATTCCTTCTCCTCCTCCATTCCTTCTCCCTCCTCCATTCCTTCTCCCCCTCCATTCCTTCTCCTCCTCCATTCCTTCTCCCCCTCCATTCCTTCTCCCCTCCATTCCTTCTCCTCCTCCATTCCTTCTCCTCCTCCATTCCTTCTCCTCCTCCATTCCTTCTCCCCCTCCATTCCTTCTCCCTCCTCCATTCCTTCTCCCTCCTCCATTCCTTCTCCCCTCCATTCCTTCTCCCCCTCCATTCCTTCTCCCCCTCCATTCCTTCTCCCCCTCCATTCCTTCTCCCCCTCCATTCCTTCTCCCCCTCCATTCCTTCTCCCCCTCCATTCCTTCTCCTCCTCCATTCCTTCTCCCCCTCCATTCCTTCTCCCCCTCATTCCTTCTCCCCCTCCATTCCTTCTCCCCCTCCATTCCTTCTCCCCCTCCATTCCTTCTCCCCCTCCATTCCTTCTCCTCCTCCATTCCTTCTCCTCCTCCATTCCTTCTCCCCTCCATTCCTTCTCCCCTCCATTCCTTCTCCCCCTCCATTCCTTCTCCCCTCCATTCCTTCTCCCCCTCCATTCCTTCTCCCCCTCCATTCCTTCTCCCCCTCCATTCCTTCTCCTCCTCCATTCCTTCTCCCCCTCCATTCCTTCTCCCCCTCCATTCCTTCTCCTCCTCCATTCCTTCTCCCCCTCCATTCCTTCTCCCCTCCATTCCTTCTCCCCCTCCATTCCTTCTCCTCCTCCATTCCTTCTCCTCCTCCATTCCTTCTCCTCCTCCATTCCTTCTCCTCCTCCATTCCTTCTCTCCCTCCATTCCTTCTCTCCCTCCATTCCTTCTCCTCCTCCATTCCTTCTCCTCCTCCATTCCTTCTCTCCCTTCAGGTACGGGGGGCTCCTGCCATCGCCATCGTAGGCTGTCTGAGCCTGGCAGTGGAGCTGCGCGCAGGTGCCGGGGGCAACGACCCCGTGACCTTCATCCGGGAGTCTCTGTGTCACCTGACTTCTGCAAGACCCACGGCTGTCAATATGGGCCGGGCCGCCCGAGAACTGATGGAGTTTGCCGAGAACGAGAGCATGGAGAAAAACCCAGAACAACTCACAGAGAGGTATGGAGAGAGGGATGGGTGGAGGGAGGGAGAGAGGAATGGGTGTTGAGAGATGGAGATGGAGGGAGGGATGGATGGATGGGTGGGAGGAATGGGTGTTGAGAGATGGAGAGGGAGAGATGGAGGGAGGGATGGAGGGAGGGAGGGAGGGGGAGGGAGAGAGAGGAATGGGTGTAGAGAGATGGGAGGAGGGAGGGATGGGTGGGAGGGAGAGAGGAATGGGTGGAGGAGGAGATGGATGTAGGGAGAGAGATGGATGGAGGGAGAGATGGGGGAGAGGGATGAATGTATGGAGAGAGAGAGGGATGGATGGATGTAGGGAGAGAGAGAGAGGGATGGATGGATGTAGGGAGAGGGAGAGAGAGGGATGGATGGATGTAGGGAGAGGGAGAGAGAGGGATGGATGGATGTAGGGAGAGGGAGAGAGAGAGAGGGGTGGATGTAGGGAGAGAGAGAGGGAGGGGTGGATGTAGGGAGAGAGAGAGGGAGGGGTGGATGTAGGGAGAGAGAGAGAGAGGGGTGGATGTAGGGAGAGAGAGGGAGGGGTGGATGTAGGGAGAGAGAGAGAGGGAGGGGAGAGAGGGAGGGGTGGATGTAGGGAGAGAGAGAGGGAGGGGTGGATGTAGGGAGAGAGAGAGAGGGAGGGGATGGATGAGAGAGGGAGGGATGATGAGGGAGAGAGAGAGATGGGGGGGGGGTGGGTGGATGTAGGGAGAGAGATGGGGGGGATGGGTGGATGTAGGGAGAGAGAGAGGGATGGGTGGATGTAGGGAGAGAGAGAGGGATGGGTGGATGTAGGGAGAGAGAGAGGGAGGGGTGGATGTAGGGAGAGAGAGGGAGGGGTGGATGTAGGGAGAGAGAGGGAGGGGTGGATGTAGGGAGAGAGAGAGGGGGGATGGGGTGGATGAGGGAGAGAGAGAGAGAGGGAGGGGTGGATGTAGGGAGAGAGAGAGAGAGGGAGGGATGGATGTAGGGAGAGAGAGAGAGAGGGAGGGATGGATGTAGGGAGAGAGAGAGAGAGAGGAGGGATGGATGTAGGGAGAGAGAGAGGAGGGAAGGGATGGATGTAGAGAGAGAGAGAGAGAGAGAGAGAGGAGGGAGGGATGGATGTAGGGAGAGAGAGAGAGAGGGATGGATGTAGGGAGAGAGGGAGACCCAGGGAGAGAGATGGAAGGAGGGATGGATGTAGGGAGATGGAGGGAGGGAGGGATGGCTGTAGGGAGAGAGAGAGGGAGGGATGGATGTAGAGAGCGAGAGAGAGGGATGGATGTAGGGAGAGAGGGAGACCCAGGGAGAGGGATGGAGGGAGGGATGGATGTAGGGAGATGGAGGGAGGGAGGGAGGGATGGCTGTAGGGAGAGAGGGAGGGATGGCTGTAGGGAGAGAGAGGGAGGGATGGATGTAGGGAGAGAGAGGGAGGGATGGATGTAGGGGAAGAGAGTGAGGGAGGGATGGATGTAGGGGAAGAGAGGGAGGGATGGATGGATGGAGGGAGAGAGAGGGGAGGGATGGATGGAGGGAGAGAGAGGGAGGGATGGATGTAGGGAGAGAGAGAGAGAGGGAGGGATGGATGTAGGGAGAGAGAGAGAGAGGGAGGGATGGATGTAGGGAGAGAGAGAGAGGGAGGGATGGATGTAGGGAGAGAGAGAGAGGGAGGGATGGATGTAGGGAGAGAGAGAGAGAGGGAGGGGATGGATGTAGGAGAGAGAGAGAGGGGAGGGATGGATGTAGGGAGAGAGAGAGGGGAGGGATGGATGTAGGGAGAGAGAGGGAGGGATGGATGTAGGGAGAGAGAGGGGAGGGATGGATGTAGGGAGAGAGAGGGGAGGGATGGATGTAGGGAGAGAGAGGGAGGGATGGATGTAGGGAGAGAGAGAGGGAGGGATGGATGTAGGGAGAGAGAGAGGGAGGATGATGGATGTAGGGAGAGAGAGAGAGGGAGGGATGGATGTAGGGGAGAGAGAGGGAGGGATGGATGTAGGGAGAGAGAGGGGAGGGATGGATGTAGGGATGTAGGGAGAGAGAGAGAGGGAGGGATGGATGTATGTAGGGAGAGAGAGGGAGGGATGGATGTAGGGAGAGAGGGAGACCCAGGGAGAGAGATGGAGGGATGGATGGATGTAGGGAGAGAGAGGGAGGAATGGATGTAGGGAGAGAGAGAGGGAGGGATGGATGTAGGGAGAGAGAGGGAGGGATGGATGTAGGGAGAGAGAGGGAGGGATGGATGTAGGGAGAGAGAGGGAGGGATGGATGTAGGGAGAGAGAGGGAGGGATGGATGTAGGGAGAGAGAGGGAGGGATGGATGTAGGGAGAGAGAGGGAGGGATGGATGTAGGGAGAGAGAGAGGGAGGGATGGATGTAGGGAGAGAGAGGGAGGGATGGATGTAGGGAGAGAGAGGGAGGGATGGAGAGAGAGGGAGGGATGGATGTAGGGAGAGAGAGGGAGGGATGGATGTAGGGAGAGAGAGGGAGGGATGGATGTAGGGAGGGATGGATGTAGGGAGAGAGAGGGGGAGACTCAGAGAGAGAGAGACTCAGAGAGAGAGAGAGACTCAGAGAGAGGGAGACTCAGAGAGAGAGGGAGACTCAGAGAGAGAGGGAGACTCAGAGAGAGAGGGAGACTCAGAGAGAGAGGGAGACTCAGAGAGAGAGGGAGACTCAGAGAGAGAGGGAGACTCAGAGAGAGAGAGGGAGGGAGACCCAGAGAGAGAGAGGGAGGGAGACCCAGGGAGAGAGAGGGAGACCCAGGGAGAGAGAGGGAGACCCAGGGAGAGAGAGGGAGACCGAGGGAGAGAGAGGGAGACCCAGGGGAGACCCAGAGAGAGAGAGAGGGAGACCCAGAGAGAGAGAGGGAGACCCAGAGAGAGAGAGGGAGACCCAGAGAGAGAGAGGGAGAGGGGGAGACCCAGAGAGAGGGGAGACCCAGAGAGAGGGGAGACCCAGAGAGAGGGGAGACCCAGAGAGAGGGGAGACCCAGAGAGAGGGGAGACCCAGAGAGAGAGAGAGGGGGAGACCCAGAGAGAGAGAGAGGGGGAGACCCAGAGAGAGAGAGAGGGAGACCCAGAGAGAGAGAGAGGGGGAGACCCAGAGAGAGAGAGAGGGGGAGACCCAGAGAGAGAGAGAGAGAGGGGAGACCCAGAGAGAGAGAGAGGGGAGAGAGAGAGAGGGGAGACCCAGAGAGGGAGAGAGAGAGGGAGACTCAGAGAGAGGGAGGGAGACCCAGAGAGAGGGAGAGGGGAGAGAGACCAGAGAGAGAGAGAGGGGAGACCCAGAGAGAGAGAGAGGGGGAGACCCAGAGAGAGAGGGGGGAGACCCAGAGAGAGAGAGAGAGGGGGAGACCCAGAGAGAGAGAGAGGGGGAGACCCAGAGAGAGAGGAGGGGAGACCCAGAGAGAGGGGAGACCCAGAGAGAGAGAGAGGGGGAGACCCAGAGAGAGAGAGAGGGGGAGACCCAGAGAGAGAGAGAGGGGGAGACCCAGAGAGAGAGAGAGAGAGAGGGGGGAGACCCAGAGAGAGAGAGAGAGGGGAGACCCAGAGAGAGAGAGAGAGGGGGGAGACCCAGAGAGGGAGAGAGAGAGAGACCCAGAGAGAGAGGGGGAGACCCAGAGAGAGAGAGAGAGGGAGGAGACCCAGAGAGAGAGAGAGGGGGGGAGACCCAGAGAGAGAGAGAGAGACCCAGAGAGGAGAGAGAGAGAGAGAGAGAGGGAGACCCAGAGAGAGAGAGAGAGGGGAGACCCAGAGAGAGAGAGAGAGAGGGGGGGGAGACCCAGAGAGAGAGAGAGAGACCCAGAGAGGGGAGACCCAGAGAGAGAGAGAGACCCAGAGAGAGGGAGAGAGAGAGAGGGGGAGACCCAGAGAGAGAGAGAGGGGGAGACCCAGAGAGAGAGAGAGAGAGACCCAGAGAGAGAGAGAGAGACCCAGAGAGAGAGAGAGAGAGAGAGACCCAGAGAGAGAGAGAGAGAGAGGGGAGACCCAGAGAGAGAGAGAGAGAGAGAGAGACCCAGAGAGAGAGAGAGAGGGGGAGACCCAGAGAGAGAGAGAGGGGGAGACAGAGAGAGAGAGACCCAGAGAGAGAGAGAGAGAGACAGAGACAGAGAGAGAGAGAGAGAGAGAGAGGGGGAGACCCAGAGAGAGAGAGAGAGAGGAGACCCAGAGAGAGAGAGGGGGAGACCCAGAGAGAGAGAGGGGGAGACCCAGAGAGAGAGAGAGAGGGAGACCCAGAGAGAGAGAGGGGGACCCAGAGAGAGAGGGGGAGACCCAGAGAGAGAGGGGGAGACCCAGAGAGAGAGGGGGAGACCCAGAGAGAGAGAGGGAGACCCAGAGAGAGAGAGAGAGGAGACCCAGAGAGAGAGAGAGAGAGAGGGAGACCCAGAGAGAGAGAGACCCAGAGAGAGAGAGGGAGACCCAGAGAGAGAGAGAGGGGGAGACCCAGAGAGAGAGGGGGAGACCCAGAGAGAGAGGGGGAGACCCAGAGAGAGAGGGGAGACCCAGAGAGAGAGGGGGAGACCCAGAGAGAGAGGACCCAGAGACCCAGAGAGAGAGAGGAGACCCAGAGAGAGAGAGAGACCCAGAGAGGAGACCCAGAGAGAGAGAGGGAGACCCAGAGAGAGAGAGAGACCCAGAGAGAGAGAGAGGGAGACCCAGAGAGAGAGAGAGGGAGACCCAGAGAGAGAGAGAGGGAGACCCAGAGAGAGAGAGAGACCCAGAGAGAGAGACCCAGAGAGAGAGAGAGGAGACCCAGAGAGAGAGAGAGAGGAGACCCAGAGAGAGAGAGAGAGGGAGACCCAGAGAGAGAGAGAGAGAGAGAGAGAGACCCAGAGAGACCCAGAGAGAGGGAGAGAGAGGGGGGAGACCCAGAGAGAGAGAGGAGAGAGGAGACCCAGAGGGGAGACCCAGAGAGAGAGAGAGGGAGACCCAGGGAGACCCAGAGAGAGAGAGAGGGAGAGGGAGAGAGAGAGAGAGAGGAGAGACCCAGAGAGAGGGAGACCCAGAGAGAGAGAGAGTCCCAGAGAGAGGAGAGGAGAGACCCAGAGAGAGAGAGAGAGGGGGAGACCCAGAGAGGGAGAGAGAGAGGGGGAGACCCAGAGAGGGAGAGAAAGAGAGGGAGACCCAGAGAGAGGGAGAGAGAGGGAGACCCAGAGAGAGGGAGAGAGAGGGAGACCCAGAGAGAGGGAGAGAGAGGGAGACCCAGAGAGAGGGAGAGAGAGGGAGACCCAGAGAGAGGAGAGAGAGGAGAGAGAGACCAGAGAGAGGAGAGACCCAGAGAGAGAGGAGACCCAGAGAGAGAGAGAGAGAGAGAGAGAGAGAGAGAGAGAGAGAGGGAGACCCAGAGAGAGAGAGAGAGGGAGACCCAGAGAGAGAGAGAGAGAGAGAGGGAGACCCAGAGAGAGAGAGAGAGAGAGAGACCCAGAGAGAGAGAGAGAGAGAGGGAGACCCAGAGAGAGAGAGAGAGAGGGAGACCCAGAGAGAGAGAGAGAGAGGGAGACCCAGAGAGAGAGAGAGAGAGAGAGAGAGAGAGACCCAGAGAGAGAGAGACCCAGAGAGAGAGACCCAGAGAGAGAGAGAGAGAGAGGGAGACCCAGAGAGAGAGAGAGAGGGAGACCCAGAGAGAGAGAGAGAGAGAGAGGGGAGACCCAGAGAAAGAGAGAGGGAGACCCAGAGAAAGAGAGAGAGAGAGGGAGACCCAGAGAAAGAGAGAGAGAGACCAGACAGTCAGAACATGAAAGTGGACTAAACTAAAGAGTAGATCAGAAGGTGAAAAGGGAAGACTGCTTAATGACAGACACTCCCTCTCCTCTAATCCCCGCCCATTCTGCAGTGTGATTGGCTGGATCGAGGAGATGCTGGAGCGGGATGTCAATGACAACAAGAAGATCGGTAACTACGGAGCTCAACACATCCTGTCTGGTGTTCCCCGAGACTCTGTCACTATCTTAACTCACTGCAACACCGGGTCACTGGCCACGGCAGGATACGGCACCGCACTGGGTAAGACAGAGAGTCTCTGGGCTCTAGTACCAGACTATAACCAGAGAGTCTCTGGGCTCTAGTAGCAGACTATAACCAGTGTGTCTGGGCTCTAGTACCAGACTATAACCAGTGTGTCTGGGCTCTAGTACCAGACTATAACCAGTGTGTCTGGGCTCTAGTACCAGACTATAACCAGTGTGTCTGTGCTGTAGTACCAGACTATAACCAGTGTGTCTGGGCCCTAGTACCAGACTATAACCAGTGTGTCTGTGCTCTAGTACCAGACTATAACCAGAGAGTCTCCGAGGTCTAGTACCAGACTATAACCAGTGTGTCTGGGCTCTAGTACCAGACTATAACCAGAGAGTCTCTGGGCTCTAGTACCAGACTATAACCAGAGAGTCTCTGGGCTCTAGTACCAGACTATAACCAGTGTGTCTGGGCTCTAGTACCAGACTATAACCAGTGTGTCTGGGCTCTAGTACCAGACTATAACCAGTGTGTCTGTGCTCTAGTACCACATTTACATTTAAGTCATTTAGCAGACGCTCTTATCCAGAGCGACTTACCCAGTGTGTCTGGGCTCTAGTACCAGACTATAACCAGTGTGTCTGGGCTCTAGTACCAGACTATAACCAGAGAGTCTCCGTGCTCTAGTACCAGACTATAACCAGTGTGTCTGGGCTCTAGTACCAGACTATAACCAGTGTCTGTGCTCTAGTACCAGACTATAACCAGTGTGTCTGGGCTCTAGTACCAGACTATAACCAGTGTGTCTGGGCTCTAGTACCAGACTATAACCAGAGAGTCTCTGGGCTCTAGTAGCAGACTATAACCAGTGTGTCTGGGCTCTAGTACCAGACTATAACCAGAGAGTCTCCTGAGGTCTAGTACCAGACTATAACCAGTGTGTCTCTGGGCTCTAGTACCAGACTATAACCAGAGAGTCTCTGGGCTCTAGTACCAGACTATAACCAGTGTGTCTCTGGGCTCTAGTACCAGACTATAACCAGTGTGTCTCTGGGCTCTAGTACCAGACTATAACCAGAGAGTCTCTGGGCTCTAGTACCAGACTATAACCAGTGTGTCTCTGGGCTCTAGTACCAGACTATAACCAGTGTGTCTCTGGGCTCTAGTACCAGACTATAACCAGAGAGTCCTGGGCTCTAGTACCAGACTATAACCAGAGAGTCTCTGGGCTCTCCAGACTATAACCAGTGTGTCTGGGCTCTAGTACCAGACTATAACCAGTGTGTCTCTGTGCTCTAGTACTAGACTATAACCAGTGTGTCTCTGTGCTCTAGTACTAGACTATAACCAGTGTGTCTCTGTGCTCTAGTACCAGACTATAACCAGTGTGTCTGGGCTCCAGTACCAGACTATAACCAGTGTGTCTCTGGGCTCCAGTACCAGACTATAACCAGTGTGTCTCTGGGCTCTAGTACCAGACTATAACCAGAGAGTCTCTGGGCTCTAGTACCAGACTATAACCAGTGTGTCTCCATGGGCTCTAGTACCAGACTATAACCAGAGAGTCTCTGGGGTCTAGTGTGACTATAACCAGAGAGTCTCTGGGCTCTAGTACCAGACTATAACCAGAGAGTCTCTGGGCTCTGTACCGGACTATAACCAGAGAGTCCTGGGCTCTAGTACCAGACTATAACCAGAGAGTCTCTGGGCTCTAGGTGTGGTGACTATAACCAGAGAGTCTCTGGGCTCTAGTACCAGACTATAACCAGAGAGTCTCTGGGCTGTAGTACCAGACTATAACCAGAGAGTCTCTGGGCTCTAGTACCAGACTATAACCAGAGAGTCTCTGGGCTCTAGTACCAGACTATAACCAGAGAGTCTCTGGGCTCTAGTACCAGACTATAACCAGAGAGTCTCTGGGCTCTAGTACCAGACTATAACCAGTGTGTCTGGGCTCTAGTACCAGACTATAACCAGTGAGTATCTGGGCTCTAGTACCAGACTATAACCAGTGTCTCCAGGTGTGGTGCGTTCCCTCCATGCTCTAGTACCAGACTATAACCAGTGTGTGTGTCTCCAGGTGTGGTGTGTTCCCTCCATGCTCTAGTACCAGACTATAACCAGTGTGTGTGTCTCCAGGTGTGGTGCGTTCCCTCCATGCTCTAGTACCAGACTATAACCAGAGTGTGTCTCCAGGTGTGGTGTGTTCCCTCCATGCTCTAGTACCAGACTATAACCAGTGTGTGTGTCTCCAGGTGTGGTGTGTTCCCTCCATGCTCTAGTACCAGACTATAACCAGTGTGTGTGTCTCCAGGTGTGGTGCGTTCCCTCCATGCTCTAGTACCAGACTATAACCAGAGTGTGTCTCCAGGTGTGGTGTGTTCCCTCCATGCTCTAGTACCAGACTATAACCAGAGTGTGTCTCCAGGTGTGGTGTGTTCCCTCCATGCTCTAGTACCAGACTATAACCAGTGTGCTGTGTCTCCAGGTGTGGTGCGCCCTCCATGCTCTAGTACCAGACTATAACCAGTGTCTCCAGGTGTGGTGCCTGTTCCCTCCATGCTCTAGTACCAGACTATAACCCGTGCCTGTGTGTCTCCAGGTGTGGTGACCCTCCATGCTCTCGGCAGACTGAAGCGGATGTATTGTACAGAGACCAGACCCTATAACCAAGGGGCCAGACTGACAGCCTATGAGGCCGTGGCTGAAGGTTTCCCTGCTACTCTCATCACAGACAGCATGGCTGCACTCACCATGAGAGAGAAGAGCATCACAGGTAAACACAGACTGTCTGTCTGACTGTCTGTCTGACTGTCTGTCTGACTGCCTGTCTGTCTGACTGACTGCCTGTCTGACTGCCTGTCTGACTGCCTGTCTGCCTGTCTGTCTGACTGCCTGTCTGTCTGTCTGTCTGACTGCCTGTCTGACTGCCTGTCTGTCTGACTGCCTGTCTGACTGCCTGTCTGTCTGACTGCCTGTCTGACTGCCTGTCTGTCTGTCTGCCTGTCTGTCTGTCTGACTGCCTGTCTAACTGACTGACTGACTGCCTGCCTGCCTGCCTGACTGCCTGCCTGCCTGTCTGACTGCCTGTCTGTCTGACTAACTGACTGACTGACTGTCTGTCTGACTGCCTGTCTAACTGACTGACTGACTGCCTGCCTGACTGCCTGCCTGTCTGACTGCCTGTCTGTCTGACTGCCTGTCTGTCTGACTGCCTGTCTGTCTGACTGCCTGTCTAACTGACTGACTGACTGTCTGTCTGACTGCCTGTCTAACTGACTGACTGACTGACTGCCTGCCTGACTGCCTGTCTGACTGACTGCCTGTCTTTACTCTCTCTTCTTCTCCAATAACTGCTCTGGTTTGATGTTCTATCCATCTCTTATCACTATACTGTTATTTCTTCTCTCTCTCTCTGTCTCTCTGTCTCTCTCTCTCTCTCTCTCTCTCTCTCTCTCTCTCTCTCTCTCTGTCTCTCTCTGTCTCTCTCTGTCTCTCTCTGTCTCTCTCTGTCTCTCTCTGTCTCTCTCTCTCTCTCTCTCTCTCTGCCTACCCCTTCCCCCTCTTCCTCTCTCTTCCTCTCCCCGTCTCAGCTGTTGTCGTAGGGGCGGACAGGGTGGTTGCTAACGGTGACACGGCCAACAAAATCGGCACGTACCAGCTGGCCATCGCCGCAAAGCACCATGGGATCCCGTTCTACGTGGCGGCGCCCAGCACGTCATGTGACCTGAGTCTGGAGAGCGGCCGGCACATTGTCATCGAGGAGCGCCCTGCCGAGGAACTCACCAGCATCAACGGAGTACCCATCGCTGCCCCAGGTGTGTGTGTGTGTAGTGGTAGAGCGATAACAGTGTAGTCCCTGGTAGAGAGATAACAGTGTAGTCCCAGGTAGAGATATAACAGCGTAGTCCCTGGTAGAGATATAACAGCGTAGTCCCTGGTAGAGATATAACAGCGTAGTCCCTGGTAGAGATATAACAGCGTAGTCCCTGGTAGAGAGATAACAGCGTAGTCCCTGGTAGAGAGATAACAGCGTAGTCCCTGGTAGAGAGATAACAGCGTAGTCCCTGGTAGAGAGATAACAGCGTAGTCCCTGGTAGAGAGATAACAGCGTAGTCCCTGGTAGAGAGATAACAGTGTAGTCCCTGGTAGAGAGATAACAGCGTAGTCCCTGGTAGAGAGATAACAGCGTAGTCCCTGGTAGAGAGATAACAGCGTAGTCCCTGGTAGAGAGATAACAGCGTAGTCCCTGGTAGAGAGATAACAGCGTAGTCCCTGGTAGAGAGATAACAGCGTAGTCCCTGGTAGAGAGATAACAGCGTAGTCCCTGGTAGAGAGATAACAGCGTAGTCCCTGGTAGAGAGAGACCAGCGTAGTCCCTGGTAGAGAGAGACCAGCGTAGTCCCTGGTAGAGAGAGACCAGCGTAGTCCCTGGTAGAGAGAGACCAGCGTAGTCCCTGGTAGAGAGAGACCAGTGTAGTCCCTGGTAGAGAGAGAACAGTGTAGTCCCTGGTAGAGAGAGAACAGTGTAGTCCCTGGTAGAGAGAGAACAGTGTAGTCCCTGGTAGAGAGAGAACAGCGTAGTCCCTGGTAGAGAGAGAACAGCGTAGTGTAGTGGGAGAGAGATATAACAGCGTAGTGGGAGAGATATAACAGTGTAGTGGGAGAGATATAACAGCGTAGTGGGAGAGAGATATAACAGCGTAGTGGGAGAGATATAACAGCGTAGTGAGAGTGATATAACAGCGTAGTGGGAGTGATATAACAGCGTAGTGGGAGTGATATAACAGCGTAGTGGGAGAGATATATAACAGTGTAGTGGGAGAGATATATAACAGCGTAGTGGGAGAGAGATATAACAGCGTAGTGGGAGTGATATAACAGCGTAGTGGGAGAGATATATAACAGTGTAGTGGGAGAGATATATAACAGCGTAGTGGGAGAGAGATATAACAGCGTAGTGGGAGTGATATAACAGCGTAGTGATATAACAGCGTAGTGAGAGTGATATAACAGCGTAGTGATATAACAGCGTAGTGAGAGTGATATAACAGCGTAGTGAGAGTGATATAACAGCGTAGTGGGAGTGATATAACAGCGTAGTGGGAGTGATATAACAGCGTAGTGGGAGAGATATATAACAGTGTAGTGGGAGAGATATATAACAGCGTAGTGGGAGAGAGATATAACAGCGTAGTGGGAGTGATATAACAGCGTAGTGGGAGAGATATAACAGTGTAGTGTAGTCCCTGGTAGAGATATAACAGTAGTGGGAGAGAGATATAACAGCGTAGTGGGAGAGAGATATAACAGCGTAGTGGGAGAGAGATATAACAGCGTAGTGGGAGAGAGATATAACAGCGTAGTGGGAGAGATATAACAGCGTAGTGGGAGAGAGATATAACAGCGTAGTGGGAGAGATATAACAGCGTAGTGGGAGAGAGATATAACAGCGTAGTGGGAGAGAGATATAACAGTGTAGTGTAGTCCCTGGTAGAGATATAACAGCGTAGTGGGAGAGATATAACAGCGTAGTGGGAGAGATATAACAGCGTAGTCGGAGAGATATAACAGCGTAGTGGGAGAGATATAACAGTAGACAGAGATATAACAGCGTAGTGGTAGTGATATAACAGCGTAGTGGGAGTGATATAACAGCGTAGTGGGAGAGATATAACAGCGTAGTGGGAGAGATATAACAGCGTAGTGATATAACAGCGTAGTGGGAGAGATATAACAGCGTAGTGGGAGAGATATAACAGTAGACAGAGATATAACAGCGTAGTGGGAGAGATATAACAGCGTAGACAGAGTGAGAAATAACAGCGTAGTGGGAGTGATATAACAGCGTAGTCGGAGAGATATAACAGCGTAGTGGGAGAGATATAACAGCGTAGTGGGAGAGATATAACAGCGTAGTGGTAGTGATATAACAGCGTAGTGAGAGAGATATAACAGCGTAGTGGTAGTGATATAACAGCGTAGTGAGAGAGATATAACAGCGTAGTGGGAGTGATATAACAGCGTAGTGGGAGTGATATAACAGCGTAGTGGTAGAGATATAACAGCGTAGTGGGAGAGATATAACAGCGTAGTGGGAGAGAGATATAACAGCGTAGTGGGAGAGAGATATAACAGCGTAGTGGGAGAGAGATATAACAGCGTAGTGGGAGAGATATAACAGCGTAGTGGGAGAGATATAACAGCGTAGACAGAGATATAACAGCGTAGTGGGAGAGATATAACAGACAGAGGGAGAGATATAACAGCGTAGTGGGAGAGATATAACAGCGTAGTGGGAGAGATATAACAGCGTAGTGGGAGAGATATAACAGCGTAGTGGGAGAGATATAACAGCGTAGTGGGAGAGATATAACAGCGTAGTGGGAGAGATATAACAGCGTAGTGGGAGAGATATAACAGTAGACAGATATAACAGCGTAGTGGGAGTGATATAACAGCGTAGTGGTAGTGATATAACAGCGTAGTGGTAGTGATATAACAGCGTAGTGGTAGTGATATAACAGCGTAGTGGGAGTGATATAACAGCGTAGTGGGAGAGATATAACAGCGTAGTGGGAGAGATATAACAGCGTAGTGGGAGAGATATAACAGCGTAGTGGGAGAGATATAACAGCGTAGTGGGAGAGATATAACAGCGTAGTGAGAGTGATATAACAGCGTAGTGAGAGTGATATAACAGCGTAGTGAGAGTGATATAACAGCGTAGTGAGAGTGATATAACAGCGTAGTGGTAGTGATATAACAGCGTAGTGGTAGTGATATAACAGCGTAGTGATATAACAGTGTAGTGGGAGTGATATAACAGCGTAGTGGGAGTGATATAACAGCGTAGTGGTAGTGATATAACAGCGTAGTGGTAGTGATATAACAGCGTAGTGATATAACAGCGTAGTGGGAGTGATATAACAGTGTAGTGGGAGTGATATAACAGCGTAGTGGGAGTGATATAACAGCGTAGTGGTAGTGATATAACAGCGTAGTGGTAGTGATATAACAGTGTAGTGGTAGTGATATAACAGTGTAGTGGTAGTGATATAACAGCGTAGTGGGAGTGATATAACAGCGTAGTGGTAGTGATATAACAGCGTAGTGGTAGTGATATAACAGCGTAGTGATATAACAGCGTAGTGGGAGTGATATAACAGTGTAGTCGGAGTGATATAACAGCGTAGTGGTAGAGATATAACAGCGTAGTGGTAGAGATATATAACAGTGTAGTGGGAGAGATATAACAGCGTAGTGGGAGAGATATAACAGTGTAGTGGTAGAGATATAACAGTAGGCAGACAGAGGGAACGGTGTAGTGGTAGAGATATAACAGTAGACAGAGGGAACGGTGTAGTGGTAGAGATATAACAGTAGACAGACAGAGGGAACGGTGTAGTGGTAGAGATATAACAGTAGACAGACAGAGGGAACGGTGTAGTGGTAGAGTATAACAGACAGACAGACAGACAGACAGACAGACAGACAGACAGACAGACAGACAGACAGACAGACAGACAGACAGACAGACAGACAGACAGACAGACAGACAGACAGACAGACAGACAGACAGACAGACAGACAGACAGGGGGACAGACAGACAGACAGACAGACAGACAGACAGACAGACAGACAGACAGACAGACAGACAGACAGACAGACAGACAGACAGACAGACAGACAGACAGTACAGATAACAGGAGACAGACAGACAGACAGACAGACAGACAGACAGACAGACAGACAGACAGACAGACAGACAGACAGACAGACAGACAGACAGACAGACAGACAGACAGACAGACAGACAGACAGACAGGACGGACAGGACAGTGTAGTGGTAGAGTATGACAGACAGACAGACAGACAGACAGACAGACAGACAGACAGACAGACAGACAGACAGACAGACAGACAGACAGACAGACAGAGACGGACGGACAGAGACGGACAGACAGGGGGACAGGGGGACAGTGTAGTGGTAGAGTATCTCTGGGAAATGTAGCGGAGCTGATTGACTTGTGACACGTGTCTCTAATTAAAGAACTAGAAGAGGAGCTCTGTGACATCACAGTAATTATATTATCCTCTCCTTTAATGGAGAAGCTGTTCCCCAGGGTTCCTGCTCTCTCTCTCCTTCTCTCCCTTTACACCCTCACTCTACCATGATACCTCCCTTCCTCTGTCTCTCTCTCTCTCTCTCTCTCTCTCCTTCTCTCCCTTTACACCCTCACTCTACCATGATACCTCCCTTCCTCTGTCTCTCTCTCTCTCTCTCTCTCCTTCTCTCCCTTTACACCCTCACTCTACCATGATACCTCCCTTCCTCTGTCTCTCTCTCGCTCTCTCTCCTTCTCTCCCTTTACACCCTCACTCTACCATGATACCTCCCTTCCTCTGTCTCTCTCTCTCTCTCTCTCCTTCTCTCCCTTTATACCCTCACTCTACCATGATACCTCCCTTCCTCTGTCTCTCTCTCTCTCTCTCCTTCTCTCCCTTTATACCCTCACTCTACCATGATACCTCCCTTCCTCTGTCTCTCTCTCTCTCTCCTCTCCCTTTATACCCTCACTCTACCATGATACCTCCCTTCCTCTCTCTCTCTCTCTCTCTCTCCTTCTCTCCCTTTATACCCTCACTCTACCATGATACCTCCCTTCCTTCTCCCCTCTCTTCCTCTGTCGCTCTCTACAGTCTCTCCCTAACCCCACACCCCCTAATTTATCTTGCTCTCTGTCCCTTCCCCCGTCTCTCTCCCTCTCCAGGTATTGATGTGTGGAACCCGGCGTTTGACGTGACCCCCCACCAGCTGATAACGGGGGGCATCATCACAGAGCTGGGGGTGTTTCTGCCCTCGGAGCTGCAGGCAGCACTCACCGGCCGTCTCACTGCCCTGTAGACGGCGCTATCACCACCCGCTGGCCGCCGTGCGCTACTGCACCTTAATATTCCTGCTCTCACTCTCTCATACGACTTCCACGTCCTCCCACACACAGCTGATGTGGAAGTCGAGTTTTGTTACATTTACACACACACACAGTTAGTGTTCTACAAACTCACACGTTTTACGGTCTCACACACACACATCAACGCAGGAACTCAGACACACACATCCAACCCCCTCCCACTCCTGTCCCTCCCTCTCTCTCCTCTCTGGTCTCTCCTGTGTTCATCTCCTGTCTCTCACCTCTCTCCTGTCCCTCCCTCTCTCTCCTCTCTGGTCTCTCCTGTGTTCATCTCTGGTCTCTCCTCTGTCCCTCTGGTCTCTGGTCTCTCCTCTCTCTGGTCTCTCCTGTCTCTCTCTGGTCTCTCCTGTCTCTCTCTGGTCTCTCTGGTCTCTCCTCTGGTCTCTCCTGGTCTCTCCTCTGGTCTCTCCTGTCTCTGGTCTCTCCTGTGTTCATCTCCTGGTCTCTCACCTCTCTCTGTCCCTCCCTCTCTCTGTCCCTCCCTCTCTCTGGTCTCTCTTCTCTCTGGTGTCTCTTCTCTCTGGTGTCTCCTCTCTCTGGTCTCTCCTCTCTCTGATCTCTCCTCTCTCTGGTCTCTCCTGTATTCATCTCCTGTCACCGACAGAACAAACCAGTCTCCTTCAGAAGAACTGGCCTATACTACATCCTAATCAGATTCAGAGTTCTCCAAACAACATTAGGAATGAAAAATGTAACAGTTATACCCAATCACTATATTATATATTCACATGTAGTTTTCTCTGGAAAAGTGTTTTATAGAAATGTGAGTTTAAGAACATTGATAGCCCATGATGACACTTGATTGCTGAAAATACATTGTTGAGTCTCAAATGGCACCTTATTCCCTTTATAGTGCACTATTTGACTACAGCCCATAGGCTCTAGCCAAAAGTAGTGCACTATATAGGGAACAGGGCTCTGTGCCAAAAGTAGTGCACTATATAGGGAATAGGGCTCTGTGCCAAAAGTAGTGCACTATATAGGGAACAGGGCTCTGTGCCAAAAGTAGTGCACTATATAGGGAATAGGGCTCTGTGCCAAAAGTAGTCCAGTTGATATTATCTAGAGCAAACCTCTTTAGTCAGCTGATGAGTATAACTTGTGGCTTACCTCCCTATACCTCACATAATGTCTGTACCTCGCTGGTCCAATCTGTACCGTATCGTCCCCTACCCCCAGGGTTATCAAACCTCTCCTCAGACATTTCACAATTCTGTTGTAGCCCTGAACTAGGTCGCCTGATTCACCTGGTCGAGGGTTTGATGATTTAGTTAGATCAGGTGAGCTGGCTGTGGACCTGGGTCCCTGAGGAGAGGTTTAAAAACCACCTGTGTACCATATCAAACTACACAGAATACACAGAAACACTATATACACACTCAACACCAATCTCCATGTTATTAGGCCTGGACAACAAGTCAAGCAAAATAAACCCTTTTTTTCTCTTGGCAGAGATGGAACTCTCGGCTTTAAACAACAGTTGAACGGAATGTTGATGTTTGTTCTAAAGATTGTATTTCTATGATGTACTGAATGTCACAGGGGCCCTGCACTGCTCAATGCCTTCCACCACCAGCACCACCGCTCACACACAGGACAGGACAGGACAGGACAGGACAGGACAGGACAGGACAGGACAGGACAGGACAGGCAGGCAACAGGAAATGGCATCCAGGACAGGAGAGGAGAGGACAGGACAGGACAGGAGAGGAGAGGACACTACTTTTGACCAGAGCTTTGGCATCCTATTACCTAACTACTTTTGACCAGAGCTTTGGTCGTAAGTGCACAATCGAGGGAATAATAGGTTGTAATTTGGGACCGGTCCCAGGACAGCAGGCTAACAGGGAGGAACGTTGCCCTTCAACCCCCCCCTAAAAATGCAAGGTGGAGGTCCGAAAGTTGCCTGGCTACCCAAGCTCCTTGCTCTAGTGAAACGCTAGGCCACGCCCACGGACGTTAGTTTCTTCTCCGCAATGAGACTGGATTCGAGTACCCCCCGCCCCCTGACGATTTCTAGAACGCAAACACATTCTAACCATTCTGATTGGTCCCACAAACCGATGGGTTGGGCCAGAGTCAGAAAGGCGGCGTTTTGAAAATTCGTCATTGGCTTTGAAACTCTGATTGGTTAGAGATGATCCAATCGCTGATGACTTTGTTTTCTTACAACACCACACATTTTGTCGTCACCACAAACAACTTCAACGATGGCCGTCTGACTGAAGTATGTAGCCAACATAGAGCAGGGGGAAAATGTACAGTAGTTTGAGTTGTCAGGCAAGTCTGAAAGGTCAAAGGTGAAATACATCCCCAAATCCACTACTCCATCATCCCTCATTCAGAAACCTCTGATCTCTAAACACACCACACCTCCTCGCCCATTGGACCATTTCTGGTCCACAACAGGCATTCTTATCTAGAACTTTCCTGTCATAAAAAATAATACATCATTTTGAATTCTAGAATCCGTAGTGTCATAACTGTTCCATATTCTAGAATCGCAGTAGAACAGAGACCCCTCCATCCCCAACCTCTCCCTGTCAAACTTACCCCCCCCCCTCTCTCTCTCCCTTCCTCTCACAGCGATGCTGTTGGCTGTCAAATCACATAAGGGTCTAGAATCAAACACCACTGTTGTGTTTTTGGGGTTCCTTTCTTTTGTCTTTTATTTTGAGAAACTGAACTGGAAGAAATCAGAGGGGAGAGTTTTAACGGTCGATGCAAATGTAGCAACTTTGTCGCCATCCGTAGATCGTTACGTTGAAAACTTTTTTAAAAGGTACGAGAATCCGTTTGTCTCTTTATCATGAAGACTTTGTTGTTGTCGTTGACTGGAAACCAGATGCTGTTCTGTGTTAACATTTCACCCCTTGTAGTCCGGGGCATTGTTTGGCATAGACAATGAGTGGAAGGATGGCACGAACAGACTGGTACCCAGGCTACTCTTGTTTGGCTGTGATCAGTTGTTTTATTATGGTGATTCTTAGTGATAAAGCTGTTGTTAATTAGACTATACTGAGAGGCCTCCTCGACCACACACACTATCACACACTATCACACACACATGCTATCACACACACACACTATCACACACACACGCTATCACACACACACGCTATCACACACACACGCTATCACACACACACACTATCACACACATACACACACACACACACACTATCACACACACACACACTATCACACACACTGATAAAATGTCAGGATAGACTGTGTTTAATTGGAATTATCTGCCAGTCAGTCACCCAAAGGTTCTGTTTATTTAGCAGGCTCACAGTAGTGTCCCAAATGGCACCCTATTTCTTTGTAGTGCACTATTTTTAACCTGGGTCCTATAGGATTCTGGTCAAAAGTAGTGCACTATTTTCAACCTGGGTCCTATAGGGTTCTGGTCAAAAGTAGTGCACTATTTAGGGAATAGGGTGACATTTGGATGCATGCTAGATCTAGACAGAGGGCACCATATTGAATAGTGTAAAATATCTCCTACTCTCTGTACTGAGGCAGTAAATCCCCAGTGTACTTGTAGGAAACCATCTGTCCCTCCTCTAATTCTCTGTCCCCAATAACCACACTAGCATACTATCTAGTATGCACGGGCTGAATTGCTTCATACTAAGTAGTATGCAAGGGTGGATACTTCGGGACATGACCTAATGAGTCTAGTCTTGGGAGAGGAAGATGCCAAATTAAAGTGCCAAATGCAACGCTATCATCACTTCTACTCCCTCTGAGATTTCAACCAATGGGAGAATGTCCTGATGACCGGGTGTTTGTGAATAAGCCAATAGGAAGCATGGCTGGTGATATTAGTGCGGGTGGGGGTGTAGTCGATTAGAAGGCCTCTTTCTACGTGTAGTTATGTTATTGTTTATATTCATATCTGGGGTTTAGTTTTGTATCATGTGGAAATAGGTCAAAAATTGATGTTTTTTTAATATGAATATAATGTTGTAAACTGCATACCCGAATTAAGAAGAGATTTCTCTTTCACGACAATACAATAAAGAGTGAACAAAAAACATTACAGCTGTCGGCGTTGTATCTTTTAGGTCGTGGGACATTTCTTAGTACATACAATGATAGCCTATCTAATTTATACATGGATTTCATGTCAATGTGCATGTTAAATAAGTAATGTATCTAACTTGGCACAATTCAAACATTTTATTAATTCAGTTCAAAAAATATTCCAGAGACTATTTTCGTATTTTCCACACCTCAGTACTCCAGTATCCCAGAATGCCATGTTGTAACGCCCATCTACATCCGGTCTGGAACAATACGGCGAAAACAGCTCCGAGGCAAGATGGCGCAAGGTAAACAGAAGTTCAAAGCGCAGCCCGGTGGAACCAAGAAACCTCAAAAAAACAAAGGTCCCAGAAAAGGAGGTAGGTACAGAGTGATATGGTTGATGTCTTGCATTCTAGCGATTTCGCCTGGACTCCGTAAATATACTCAAAAAGTATTTGCGACGTGTTGCGGCGGACATGTTGGCTCAAACACGGTTCAGTGAGGAGACAGTTTCTATTGGAAAAACTGCGTGGGAACTAGACTATCAAGGGTGCGGGCGCCCCCTCAAATGAAACTCATCATAGCACAATCATTTGAATTGCATCGCGTACCATCGCATGTGCATAACAAGATACATTCGAAAGTTGTCCCGATGTTTAGGCCTCTACTTACTGGCCCTGCTGACAACTCGTGAAGGAGAACTGTAGGGCAGCTTAGCTATTTATAGGGAGATTTGTAATGGCATTATCAGTCACACAACGATTACACAGTGCCTGGTCTTCCATTCCCCTGCCAACTAGCTAACCTTGATTCCCTTATGGGCTGCTCCAAATGGAAACGTAGCTTAACTTCTACAGTACTTGTTACGAATCTATTTTGGCTTAAGGGTACAATCTGCAATTGCTACATACATTGCTTCACTTTTAAAGTAAGGTTATAGCCATTGATTCTCGAAGAATATAACTTTGTATAAATGCCTCATGATGAGCATAGTTCAACCCATCAGAACCATCCCTCAACGATTTAACGAAACGGAGGCGGGGTGTTTGCTTTGTTGGCCCCTTTAACCACGGTGTGTTTTTTGTAAGGGGGTCAATAAATATCTACTCTGAGATGTTGTTGTTGGCCCCTTTAACTACGGTGTGTTTTTTGTAAGGGGGTCAATAAATATCTACTCTGAGGTGTTATTGTTGGCCCCTTTAACCATGGTGTGTTTTTTGTAAGGGGGTCAATAAATATCTACTCTGAGGTGTTATTGTTGGCCCCTTTAACCACGGTGTGTTTTTTGTAAGGGGGTCAATGAATATCTACTCTGAGGTGTTATTGTTGGCCCCTTTAACCACGGTGTGTTTTTTGTAAGGGGGTCAATAAATATCTACTCTGAGGTGTTATTGTTGGCCCCTTTAACCACGGTGTGTTTTTTTGTAAGGGGGTCAATGAATATCTACTCTGAGGTGTTATTGTTGGCCCCTTTAACCATGGTGTGTTTTTTGTAAGGGGGTCAATAAATATCTACTCTGAGGTGTTATTGTTGGCCCCTTTAACCACGGTGTGTTTTTTGTAAGGGGGTCAATAAATATCTACTCTGAGGTTTTACTGTTGGTTACAAATCTCACCCCTCACTTGTTGCTGCTGTTTCACAGGGAGGTCGATCGCACCGAAGAAGGTTAAAGTGGTACAGCAACAGCAGTTGAAGAAGGTAAGACAGCAGCTATAGGACAGCAGCTATAGGACAGCAGCTATAGGACAGCAGCTATAGGACAGTAGCTATAGGACAGTAGCTATAGGACAGCAGCTATAGGACAGCAGCTATAGGACAGCAGCTATAGGACAGCAGCTATAGGACAGTAGCTATAGGACAGCAGGTCATACCATCTGAGGAGGATCCACTACGGTCTGTTTCTCTGGGACATACCATCTGAGGAGAATCCACTGTGGTCTGTCTCTGGGACATACCATCTGAGGAGAATCCACTACGGTCTGTTTCTGTGGGACATACCATCTGAGGAGAATCCAGTACGGTCTGTCTCTGTGGGACATACCATCTGAGGAGAATCCACTACGGTCTGTTTCTGTGGGACATACCATCTGAGGAGAATCCAGTACGGTCTGTCTCTGGGTCATACCATCTGAGGAGGATCCACTGTGGTCTGTCTCTGGGACATACCATCTGAGGCAACATGCACTGGGATACAGATGGAATCCTCTCAGAGAACCTGGACCCTGACACGTCCCAGACAGGACCCTGACAGGACCCAGAAATTGTCCCATCTTATAACGTGTGCAACTCATCCGAAAAAGTAGGGATGAGTTGTACTCTGACGGACAAAAACTCAGATGAATGCAGATGTATGTATGTAGACATGTCCTGGATTGTCCCCCATTGAAATGTCCCGAGGTGAGGAATGCTTTTCTTTAGGCGATGATGTAAGTTGTATATGAATGAATCCGTGTGGCTGCTCCCTAATCCCATGTCCCCTGCTGTTCCCCCCCCAGGGCCTGGAGGTGGCGATCAGGAACAAGATAGAGGAAGAGGTGACTCACCGAGCCAGTACGAAACTCCACAAGAGACTGAGTATTGTGAAGGGGGCGGAGGTGAAACCAACCCCCTCTAAAGGAAACAACCATCCCAACCACCCTGCACCCAGCACCTCCAAATAAACTCTGTTATTCTGTCTGTCTGCTCTGACTGCTTTCGCTGTGCTAGATAGAAGTTAAATATGTCTCCCAGATGGCACCCTATTCCCTATATAGTGTTATACTTTTTGAACAGGGGCCCATAGGGCTCTGTCTAAAGTAGTGCACTGTGTAGAGAGTAGGGCGGCATTTGGAACGAATACAATGTGTTTGGCACTGCTGTATGGACTGACATGAAGTCCTGTACGTCACGGCTGAGGAGTGTAATATCCACGTCTCCAATAGATGGTGCTGTAGTAGTCAGTGTTGGTGAGTTTTTCTGGTAGAATTGGCTGCTTGCTATCGCCTCGAGGAGACAAGGAAAGGAGACGAGGAACGTGAGGATGCCAACAGAGGAATATTGAGATGCACCCTAGATAGTCAACGGTCGACATTTGGGATCTCTGTCGTGTGTATTGAAGGGGCCATCGAGTATTTAGTTTTGTGTGATTCTTGTCTCGTGTTGCACTGTCTTCAGAACTGAGACACACGTTTCTCCCATATACTGTATTCCAATGCAAAGGACGTGAATAAAAAACGATGGACATTTTGTAACGTAACAGTTCAAATCAAATCAAATCAAATTTTATTTGTCACATACACATGGTTAGCAGATGTTAATGCGAGTGTAGCGAAATGCTTGTGCTTCTAGTTCCGACAATGCAGTGATAACCAACAAGTAATCTAACTAACAATTCCAAAAAACAACTACTGTCTTATACACAGTGTAAGGGGATAAGGAACATGTACATAAGGATATATGAATGAGTGATGGTACAGAGCAGCATACAGTAGATGGTATCGAGTACAGTATATACATATGAGATGAGTGTGTAGACAAAGTAAACAAAGTGGCATAGTTAAAGTGGCTAGTGATACATGTGTTACATAAGGATGCAGTCGATGTTGTAGAGTACAGTATATACATATGCATATGAGATGAATAATGTAGGGTAAGTAACATTATATAAGGTAGCATTGTTTAAAGTGGCTAGTGATATATATATATATATATTTACATCATTTCCCATCAATTCCCATTATTAAAATGGCTGGAGTTGGGTCAGTGTCAATGACAGTGTGTTGGCAGCAGCCACTCAATGTTAGTGGTGGCTATTTAACAGTCTGATGGCCTTGAGATAGAAGCTGTTTTTCAGTCTCTCGGTCCCAGCTTTGATGCACCTGTACTGACCTCGCCTTCTGGATGATAGCGGGGTGAACAGGCAGTGGTTCGGGTGGTTGATGTCCTTGATGATCTTTATGGCCTTTCTGTAACAACGGGTGGTGTAGGTGTCCTGGAGGGCAGGTAGTTTGCCCCCGGTGATGCGTTGTGCAGTCCTCACTACCCTCTGGAGAGCCTTACGGTTGAGGGCGGAGCAGTTGCCGTACCAGGCGGTGATACAGCCCGCCAGGATGCTCTCGATTGTGCATCTGTAGAAGTTTGTGAGTGCTTTTGGTGACAAGCCGAATTTTTTCAGCCTCCTGAGGTTGAATAGGCGCTGCTGCGCCTTCTTCACGACGCTGTCAGTGTGAGTGGACCAATTCAGTTTGTCTGTGATGTGTATGCCGAGGAACTTAAAACTAGCTACCCTCTCCACTACTGTTCCATCGATGTGGATAGGGGTGTTCCCTCTGCTGTTTCCTGAAGTCCACAATCATCTCCTTAGTTTTGTTGACGTTGAGTGTGAGGTTATTTTCCTGACACCACACTCCAAGGGCCCTCACCTCCTCCCTGTAGGCCGTCTCGTCGTTGTTGGTAATCAAGCCTACCACTGTTGTGTCGTCCGCAAACTTGATGATTGAGTTGGAGGCGTGCGTGGCCACGCAGTCGTGGGTGAACAGGGAGTACAGGAGAGGGCTCAGAACGCACCCTTGTGGGGCCCCCGTGTTGAGGATCAGCGGGGAGGAGATGTTGTTGCCTACCCTCACCACCTGGGGGCGGCCCGTCAGGAAGTCCAGTACCCAGTTGCACAGGGCGGGGTCGAGACCCAGGGTCTCGAGCTTGATGACGAGCTTGGAGGGTACTATGGTGTTGAATGCCGAGCTGTAGTCGATGAACAGCATTCTCACATAGGTATTCCTCTTGTCCAGGTGGGTTAGGGCAGTGTGCAGTGTGGTTGAGATTGCATCGTCTGTGGACCTATTTGGGCGGTAAGCAAATTGGAGTGGGTCTAGGGTGTCAGGTAGGGTGGAGGTGATATGGTCCTTGACTAGTCTCTCAAAGCACTTCATGATGACGGAAGTGAGTGCTACGGGGCGGTAGTCGTTTAGCTCAGTTACCTTAGCTTTCTTGGGAACAGGAACAATGGTGGCCCTCTTGAAGCATGTGGGAACAGCAGACTGGTATAGGGATTGATTGAATATGTCCGTAAACACACCGGCCAGCTGGTCTGCGCATGCTCGGAGGGCGCGGCTGGGGATGCCGTCTGGGCCTGCAGCCTTGCGAGGGTTAACACGTTTAAATGTCTTACTCACCTCGGCTGCAGTGAAGGAGAGACCGCATGTTTCCGTTGCAGGCCGTGTCAGTGGCACTGTATTGTCCTCAAAGCGGGCAAAAAAGTTATTTAGTCTGCCTGGGAGCAAGACATCCTGGTTATTTTGTCTTGTATGGGCCTGTGTAGACCTATCCAGACCTGTGGAGACCGAGCCAGACCTGTGTATGGGTGTGTGTAGTCCTATCCAGACCTGTGTATGGGTGTGTGTAGTCCTATCCAGACCTGTGTATGGGTGTGTGTAGACCTATCCAGACCTGTGTATGGGTGTGTGTAGACCTATCCAGACCTGTGTATGGGTGTGTGTAGTCCTATCCAGACCTGTGTATGGGTGTGTGTAGTCCTATCCAGACCTGTGTATGGGTGTGTGTAGTCCTATCCAGACCTGTGTATGGGTGTGTGTAGACCTATCCAGACCTGTGTAGACCTATCCAGACCTGTGTGTGGGTGTGTGTAGACCTATCCAGACGTGTGTAGACCTATCCAGACCTGTGTGTGGGTGTGTAGACCTATCCAGACCTAGCCAGACCTGTGTAGACCTAGCCAGACCTGTGTAGACCTATCCAGACCTGTGTAGACCTATCCAGACCTGTGTAGACCTAGCCAGACCTGTGTAGACCTAGCCAGACCTGTGTAGACCTAGCCAGACCTGTGTAGACCTAGCCAGACCTGTGTAGACCTAGCCAGACCTGTGTAGACCTATCCAGACCTGTGTAGACCTATCCAGACCTGTGTAGACCTAGCCAGACCTGTGTAGACCTATCCAGACCTGTGTAGACCTATCCAGACCTGTGTAGACCTATCCAGACCTGTGTGTGGGTGTGTGTAGACCTATCCAGACCTGTGTAGACCTATCCAGACCTGTGTAGACCTATCCAGACCTGTGTAGACCTATCCAGACCTGTGTAGACCTAGCCAGACCTGTGTAGACCTATCCAGACCTGTGTAGGCCTATCCAGACCTGTGTGTTGGTGTGTGTAGACCTATCCAGACCTGTGTAGACCTAGCCAGACCTGTGTGTGGGCGTGTCAGGTGTTTTGTGTTCATACACTTTCCTCTTTACCTCAGAGCTGCTGTTTAGTGCAGGTCTCTCTTTCTCCTCCACCCACACTTTGTTTACACTCCCATGATGCTTTGCTCCCAGTGTGAAATTCCACCAGGTGTGTATTCACCTCAGTCAAGCACATGATCAGGTAACGCCTTGCTTTTTCAACTGTGTTTTTGCTGGTTTTATTGGACAGATAGAGAACAGTAGAGGAGCTCCATTCAGATGACAGGGACTCTTCCAACCAGGGTTTCTGGAAAGTTATGGGACATGGACAGCCCTAAACTCACCAGAACATAAAGTCGACAGGTTTCTGAAAGTTATGGGACATGGACAACCCTAACCTCACCAGAACATAAAGTAGACCGGTTTCTGGAAAGTTATGGGACATGGACAGCCCTAACCTCACCAGAACATAAAGTAGACCGGTTTCTGGAAAGTTATGGGACATGGACAGCCCTAACCTCACCAGAACATAAAGTAGACAGGTTTCTGAAAGTTATGGGACATGGACAGCCCTAAACTCACCAGAACATAAAGTCGACAGGTTTCTGAAAGTTATGGGACATGGACAACCCTAACCTCACCAGAACATAAAGTAGACCGGTTTCTGGAAAGTTATGGGACATGGACAGCCCTAACCTCACCAGAACATAAAGTAGACCGGTTTCTGGAAAGTTATGGGACATGGACAGCCCTAACCTCACCAGAACATAAAGTAGACAGGTTTCTGAAAGTTATGGGACATGGACAGCCCTAACCTCACCAGAACATAAAGTAGACAGGTTTCTGAAAGTTATGGGACATGGACAGCCCTAACCTCACCAGAACATAAAGTAGACAGGTTTCTCGTTACGGATACATTTCACTCTAGTTCAGCATGCGATCCAATGAACTCTGCACATACATGTAATCCTGGGCACATACATGTAATCCTGGGCACATACATGTAATCCTGGGCACATACATGTAATCCTGGGCACATACATGTAATCCTGGGCACATACATGTAATCCTGGACACATACATGTAATCCTGGACACATACATGTAATCCTGGGCACATACATGTAATCCTGGACACATACATGTAATCCTGGGCACATACATGTAATCCTGGGCACATACATGTAATCCTGGGCACATACACGTTTCTCATACTAATACAGTTATAACTCCCTCTACAGAAGAGCATCTAGTAAGACGAGTTACTCAGTGAAATATTACTGCACTGTTGAAGCGAGGAACACAAGCATTTCCCTACACCCGCAATACCATCTGATAAATATGTGTATGTGACCAATAACATCTGTTAAATATGGACCAATAAACATCTGTTAAATATGTGTATGTGACCAATAACATTTATTAAATATGGACCAATAACATCTGTTAAATATGGACCAATAACATCTGTTAAATATGGACCAATAACATCTGTTAAATATGGACCAATAACATCTGTTAAATATGTGTATGGACCCATAACATCTGTTAAATATGGACCAATAACATCTGTTAAATATGTGTATGTGACCAATAACATCTGTTAAATATGGACCAATAAACATCTGTTAAATATGTGTATGTGACCAATAACATCTGTTAAATATGGACCAATAAACATCTGTTAAATATGTGTATGTGACCAATAACATTTATTAAATATGGACCAATAACATCTGTTAAATATGGACCAATAACATCTGTTAAATATGGACCAATAACATCTGTTAAATATGTGTATGGACCCATAACATCTGTTAAATATGGACCAATAACATCTGATAAATATGTGTATATGACCAATAACATCTGATAAATATGGACCAATAACATCTGTTAAATATGTGTATGTGACCAATAACATCTGTTAAATATGGACCAATAACATCTGTTAAATATGTGTATGTGACCAATAACATCTGTTAAATATGGACCAATAACATCTGTTAAATATGTGTATGTGACCAATAACATCTGTTAAATATGTGTATATGACCAATAACATCTGATAAATATGTGTATATGACCAATAACATCTGTTAAATATGGACCAATAACATCTGTTAAATATGTGTATGTGACCAATAACATCTGTTAAATATGGACCAATAACATCTGTTAAATATGTGTATGTGACCAATAACATCTGTTAAATATGTGTATGTGACCAATAACATCTGTTAAATATGTGTATGGACCAATAACATCTGTTAAATATGTGTATGTGACCAATAACATCTGTTAAATATGTGTATGTGACCAATAACATCTGTTAAATATGTGTATGTGACCAATAACATCTGTTAAATATGTGTATGTGACCAATAACATCTGTTAAATATGTGTATGGACCAATAACATCTGTTAAATATGTGTATATGACCAATAACATCTGTTAAATATGGACCAATAGCATCTGTTAAATATGGACCAATAGCATCTGTTAAATATGTGTATGGACCCATAACATCTGTTAAATATGTGTATATGACCAATAACATCTGTTAAATATGTGTATATGACCAATACCATCTGATAAATATGGACCAATAACATCTGTTAAATATGTGTATGTAACCAATACCATCTGTTAAATATGGACCAATAGCATCTGATAAATATGGACCAATAGCATCTGTTAAATATGTGTATGTGACCAATAACATCTGTTAAATATGGACCAATAACATCTGATAAATATGGACCAATAACATCTGATAAATATGTGTATATGACCAATAACATCTGTTAAATATGGACCAATAACATCTGTTAAATATGGACCAATAACATCTGATAAATATGGACCAATAACATCTGTTAAATATGGACCAATAACATCTGATAAATATGGACCAATAACATCTGTTAAATATGGACCAATAGCATCTGTTAAATATGGACCAATAACATCTGATAAATATGTGTATGTGACCAATAACATCTGTTAAATATGGACCAATAACATCTGTTAAATATGTGTATGTGACCAATAACATCTGTTAAATATGTGTATGTGACCAATAACATCTGTTAAATATGGACCAATAACATCTGTTAAATATGTGTATGTGACCAATAACATCTGTTAAATATGGACCAATAACATCTGTTAAATATGTGTATGTGACCAATAACATCTGTTAAATATGGACCAATAACATCTGTTAAATATGTGTATGTGACCAATAACATCTGTTAAATATGTGTATGTGACCAATAACATCTGTTAAATATGGACCAATAACATCTGTTAAATATGGACCAATAACATCTGTTAAATATGTGTATGGACCAATAGCATCTGTTAAATATGGACCAATAACATCTGTTAAATATGTGTATGTGACCAATAACATCTGTTAAATATGTGTATGGACCAATAACATCTGTTAAATATGGACCAATAACATCTGTTAAATATGGACCAATAACATCTGATAAATATGGACCAATAACATCTGTTAAATATGGACCAATAACATCTGATAAATATGGACCAATAACATCTGTTAAATATGGACCAATAGCATCTGTTAAATATGGACCAATAACATCTGTTAAATATGTGTATGTGACCAATAACATCTGTTAAATATGGACCAATAACATCTGTTAAATATGTGTATGTGACCAATAACATCTGTTAAATATGTGTATGTGACCAATAACATCTGTTAAATATGGACCAATAACATCTGTTAAATATGTGTATGTGACCAATAACATCTGTTAAATAATATAACATCTGTTAAATATGTGTATGGACCAATAGCATCTGTTAAATATGGACCAATAACATCAGTTAAATATGTGTATGTGACCAATAACATCTGTTAAATTTGTGTATGGACCAATAACATCTGTTAAATATGGACCAATAACATCTGATAAATATGGACCAATAACATCTGTTAAATATGGACCAATAACATCTGATAAATATGGACCAATAACATCTGATAAATATGGACCAATAGCATCTGTTAAATATGGACCAATAACATCTGATAAATATGTGTATGTGACCAATAACATCTGTTAAATATGGACCAATAACATCTGATAAATATGGACCAATAACATCTGTTAAATATGGACCAATAACATCTGATAAATATGTGTATGTGACCAATAACATCTGTTAAATATGGACCAATAACATCTGTTAAATATGGACCAATAGCATCTGTTAAATATGGACCAATAACATCTGATAAATATGGACCAATAGCATATGTTAAATATGGACCAATAACATCTGTTAAATATGGACCAATAACATCTGATAAATATGGACCAATAACATCTGTTAAATATGGACCAATAACATCTGTTAAATATGGACCAATAACATCTGTTAAATATGTGTATATGACCAATAACATCTGTTAAATATGGACCAATAACATCTGTTAAATATGGACCAATAGCATATGTTAAATATGGACCAATAACATCTGATAAATATGTGTATGTGACCAATAACATCTGTTAAATATGGACCAATAACATCTGTTAAATATGTGTATGTGACCAATAACATCTGTTAAATATGGACCAATAACATCTGTTAAATATGTGTATGTGACCAATAACATCTGTTAAATATGTGTATGGACCAATAACATCTGTTAAATATGTGTATGGACCAATAACATCTGTTAAATATGTGTATGTGACCAATAACATCTGTTAAATATGTGTATGTGACCAATAACATCTGTTAAATATGTGTATGGACCAATAACATCTGTTAAATATGTGTATGTGACCAATAACATCTGTTAAATATGGACCAATAACATCTGATAAATATGGACCAATAACATCTGTTAAATATGGACCAATAACATCTGATAAATATGTGTATATGACCAATAACATCTGTTAAATATGTGTATATGACCAATAACATCTGTTAAATATGTGTATGTGACCAATAACATCTGTTAAATATGTGTATGGACCAATAACATCTGTTAAATATGGACCAATAGCATCTGTTAAATATGGACCAATAACATCTGTTAAATATGGACCAATAACATCTGTTAAATATGGACCAATAACATCTGTTAAATATGGACCAATAGTATCTGTTAAATATGGACCAATAACATCTGTTAAATATGGACCAATAACATCTGTTAAATATGGACCAATAGTATCTGTTAAATATGGACCAATAGCATCTGTAAAATATGGACCAATAACATCTGTTAAATATGGACCAATAACATCTGTTAAATATGGACCAATAACATCTGTTAAATATGGACCAATAACATCTGTTAAATATGTGTATGGACCAATAACATCTGTTAAATATGGACCAATAACATCTGATAAATATGTGTATATGACCAATAACATCTGATAAATATGGACCAATAACATCTGTTAAATATGTGTATGTGACCAATTTGATTTGACTAGAATACTCAGGATCTCAGTTCCTGTCAAAACACTTGATTATGAACTACATGGACATATACCAGTTATACCATATTTATGATAAACACAAACATCTTACAACTCACATATGAGTGTCTACTAAGACTTGAGAATAAATATAAATTATATAAATTCTAATGTTGTTATAAAACACAGCTTGTTATTATGTTGTTGTGTGGTCCCCCGGGGCAGCAGGTGGCGCTGTGGAATATCTAAGGAACCCTAAGGGCCTCCAGGCAGTGTGGGGAGCGCAGGAAGCGAGGATAAGAGTCTTTGGCCATCAGGTGGTAGACGTGTTGTTGGGCCTCGTGGAATGTGTCGCCTGCAGGCTCCTCCGTCACTCTCAGTAGAGCCTCCCTGGTCTCAGCATCCAGGTTCACCTGGCAACAACACACACAATGTTCAGACAACGCCTGTACAACGTTCACTAGCATCCTGTCCAGGGGGTGTACTTTTAGTTTATTTTATTTTATTTTTACAGGGACAGTGCACATTAATCAACGTTTCAGTAAAAGTGCCGGTTTTAGCCAGCCGGCTAATTTTCAACCGCAGTCCCTGGGCAGGTTATTAAAAACAGTTACAATATAGACAATAGCACCATAGAACAAGCAAGACATAGCAACATAGGACAAGCAAGACATAGCATACAGACAAAGCAACATAGAACAAAAAGCAGCAAAACAAAATTCATAAAAGCAACAAAGTGTTTCCACACCTCACAAGCCACTTTACATCGAGCTTCCTTATGCTACAGAAATAAAATATGAGAAATGGGGGGCTCTCGCCCCTCTGGACTGTTCTGGCTCAGACAAGGCCTACTTACTTCTACAACATTCACACAACATCTATACAACGTCTGTAAAATGTATATACAACATTTAGACAGCATCTACACAACACTCCACCTACCTCCTGTGGTGAACCAGGGTTGATGTACTGGCAGTACATAGACTGGGCCTTGGCCTCCTGCTGCCATGGAGGGGTAACCCTGTACTCCTCACAGGCCAACCAGAACTGCAGGTTCTCCTCACTGAACTCAGACTGCAGGAACCAGAGGAAAGCTTTCTGGCCAACTGGTAGAAGGGGGCATTTCAACAAGTCAAACTATACATTGCCACGGAAACGTATCAGTGTAATTAGAGAGAGAGAAGAGAAGGAGGGAGAGAAAGAGAGAAGAGGCAGAGAGAGGGGGAGAGAGAAGAGGGAGAAAGCGAATAAGAGATAGGGAGGGAGAGTGAAGAGAGAGAGGGACTGAAAAGAAGGAGAGAGAAGAGAGAGGGAGATAGAAGAAAAAGTGACAAAGAGATGAGAGCGGGAGAGAAAGGGAAGAGAGGAAAAGAGAAGAGCGATAGAAGAGAGAGGGGGACAAAGAAGAGAGAGAGAGAGAAGAGATGGACTAGATCTTACTCTTGCTGTTGAGTAGAGACTCCAGATCCTGAAGAGTCCTGTCCTCATGGACCCTTTAGAACAGGCATGAGGTTATAGAGAAAGAGATTAGGGAGAAGCTCTGATGTCAGCTAAACAACCCACAGTTCCTGACGTAACTCAAGACTGCAGTAGCTCACTGGTGTAGAATGGTAGACAGACAGACAGACAGACAGACAGACAGACAGACAGACAGACAGACAGACAGACAGACAGACAGACAGACAGACAGACAGACAGACAGACAGACAGACAGACAGACAGACAGACAGACAGACAGACAGACAGACAGACAGACAGACAGACAGACAGACAGACAGACAGACAGACAGACAGACAGACAGACAGACAGACAGACAGACAGACAGACAGACAGACAGACAGACAGACAGACAGACAGACAGGTTACCTGTGTTTGTGATGTGTCCACTCCTGTTTGTCAGCCAGGTGACTCAACTTCACCCGCATCCCCTTTGCTCTGGAACACGCACACGCACACACACGCACACACACACACACACACACACACACACACACACACACACACACACACACACACACACACACACACACACACACACACACACACACACACACACACACACACACACACACACACACACACACACACACACACATTTAGTTTGTTCTCTATATCTAAAAATCTAATCATATCAACCTTCTCCTTCAACAATCACATCAACCTTCTCCTTCAACAAAACACATCAACCTTCTCCTTCAACAATCACATCAACCTTCTCCTTCAACAAAACACATCAACCTTCTCCTTCAACAAAACACATCAGCCTTCTCCTTCAACAAAACACATCAACCTTCTCCTTCAACAATCACATCAACCTCTCCTTCAACAATCACATCAACCTTCTCCTTCAACAATCACATCAACCTTCTCCTTCAACAATCACATCAACCTTCTCCTTCAACAAAACACATCAACCTTCTCCTTCAACAAAACACATCAGCCTTCTCCTTCAACAAAACACATCAACCTTCTCCTTCAACAATCACATCAACCTCTCCTTCAACAATCACATCAACCTTCTCCTTCAACAAAACACATCAACCTTCTCCTTCAACAAAACACATCAGCCTTCTCCTTCAACAAAACACATCAACCTTCTCCTTCAACAATCACATCAACCTCTCCTTCAACAATCACATCAACCTTCTCCTTCAACAATCACATCAACCTTCTCCTTCAACAATCACATCAACCTTCAGCTTCAACAATCACATTAATCTTCTCCTTCAACAATCACATCAACCTTCTCCTTTCAACAATCACATCAACCTCTCCTTCAACAAAACACATCAACCTCTCCTTCAACAATCACATCAACCTCTCCTTCAACAAAACACATCAACCTTCTCCTTCAACAAAACACATCAACCTTCTCCGTCAACAAACACACTGGTCTCTCTTTAGAAACTATGATGCATCCTCACACACTACACAATACACACTACACAATACATACTACACAATACATACTACACAATACATAATACACAATACATACTACATACTACACAATACATACTACACAATACACACTACACAATACATACTACACAATACACACTACACAGTACATACTACACAATACACACTACACAATACATACTACACAATACATATTACACAATACATACTACATACTACACAATACATACTACACAATACATACTACACACCACATACTA
The DNA here is from genome assembly GCF_021184085.1 of Oncorhynchus gorbuscha. Taxonomy (NCBI): domain Eukaryota; kingdom Metazoa; phylum Chordata; class Actinopteri; order Salmoniformes; family Salmonidae; genus Oncorhynchus; species Oncorhynchus gorbuscha. The sequence goes on along the minus strand of NW_025745378.1, from coordinate 252,484 downwards.
CACAATACATACTACACAATACATACTACACAATACATACTACGCACTACACAATACATACTACACACTACATACTACAATACATACTACACAATACATACTACACAATACATACTACTACACACTACATACTACACACTACATACTACACACTACATACTACACAATACATACTACTACACACTACATACTACACACTACATACTACACAATACATATTACACACTACATACTACACAATACATACTACACACTACATACTACACACTACATACTACACAATACATATTACACACTGCATACTACACAATACATACTACACAATACATATTACACACTACATACTTCACAATACATACTACACACTACATACTACACACTACATACTACACAATACATACTATACACTACATACTACACAATACATACTACTACATACTACATACTACACAATACATACTACACACTACATACTACACACTACATACTACACACTACATACTACACAATACATACTACTACACACTACATACTATACACTACATACTACACAATACATATTACACACTACATACTACACAATACATACTACACACTACATACTACACAATACATACTACACAATACATACTATTACACACTACATACTACACACTACATACTACACAATACATATTACACACTACATACTACACAATACATACTACACAATACATATTACACACTACATACTTCACAATACATACTACACACTACATACTACACACTACATACTACACAATACATACTACACACTACATACTACACAATACATACTACTACATACTACACAATACATACTACACACTACATACTACACAATACATACTACTACACACTACATACTACACACTACATACTACATACTACACAATACATATTACACACTACATACTACATACTACACAATACATACTACACACTACATACTACACAATACATACTACACAATACATACTATTACACACTACATACTACATACTACACAATACATACTACACACTACATACTACACAATACATACTACACACTACATACTACACACTACATACTACATACTACACAATACATACTACACACTACATACTACACACTACATACTACACAATACATACTACACACTACATACTACACACTACATACTACATACTACACACTACATACTACACACTACATACTACACAATACATACTACTACACACTACATACTATACACTACATACTACACAATACATATTACACACTACATACTACACAATACATACTACACACTACATACTACACAATACATACTACACAATACATACTATTACATACTACACACTACATACTACACAATACATATTACACACTACATACTACACAATACATACTACACAATACATATTACACACTACATACTTCACAATACATACTACACACTACATACTACACACTACATACTACACAATACATACTACTACATACTACATACTACACAATACATACTACACACTACATACTACACAATACATACTACTACACACTACATACTACACACTACATACTACATACTACACAATACATATTACACACTACATACTACATACTACACAATACATACTACACACTACATACTACACAATACATACTACACAATACATACTACACACTACATACTACACACTACATACTACATACTACACAATACATATTACACACTACATACTACACACTACACAATACATACTACACACTACATACTACACAATACATACTACACAATACATACTATTACACACTACATACTACACACTACATACTACACAATACATATTACACACTACATACTACACAATACATACTACACAATACATATTACACACTACATACTTCACAATACATACTACACACTACATACTACACACTACATACTACACAATACATACTACACACTACATACTACACAATACATACTACTACATACTACATACTACACAATACATACTACACACTACATACTACACAATACATACTACTACACACTACATACTACACACTACATACTACACAATACATATTACACACTACATACTACATACTACACAATACATATTACATACTACATACTACATACCAGGGGAGGACGGCTCATAATAATGACCGGAATGGAGTAAATGGACTGGCATCCAACCATGTGTCTGATGTATTTGATACCATTCCACTAGTTCTGCTCCAGTCATTACCACGAGCCCTGGCCTCCCCAGTTATGGTGCCACCAACCTCCTGTGCTACACATTTCATACTACACACTACACGCTACATACAGTACTACATACTACACACTACATACAGTACTACACACTACACACTACATACAGTACTACATACTACACACTACACACTACATACAGTACTACATACTACACACTACATACAGTACTACATACTACACACTACACACTACATACAGTACTACATACTACATACAGTACTACATACTACACACTACATACAGTACTACATACTACACACTACATACAGTACTACATACTACACACTACATACAGTACTACATACTACACACTACACATTACATTTTGTACTACATACTACACACTACACACTACATACAGTACTACATACTACACACTACACACTACATACAGTACTACATACTACACACTACATACAGTACTACATACTACACACGACACACTACATACAGTACTACATACTACACACTACATACAGTACTACATACTACACACTACATACAGTACTACATACTACACACTACATACAGTACTACATACAGTACTACATACTACACACTACATACAGTACTACATACTACACACTACATACAGTACTACATACTACACACTACATACTACATACTACACACTACATACTACACACTACATACTACACAATACATACTACTACACACTACATACTATACACTACATACTACACAATACATATTACACACTACATACTACACAATACATACTACACACTACATACTACACAATACATACTACACAATACATACTATTACATACTACACACTACATACTACACAATACATATTACACACTACATACTACACAATACATACTACACAATACATATTACACACTACATACTTCACAATACATACTACACACTACATACTACACACTACATACTACACAATACATACTACTACATACTACATACTACACAATACATACTACACACTACATACTACACAATACATACTACTACACACTACATACTACACACTACATACTACATACTACACAATACATATTACACACTACATACTACATACTACACAATACATACTACACACTACATACTACACAATACATACTACACAATACATACTACACACTACATACTACACACTACATACTACATACTACACAATACATATTACACACTACATACTACACACTACACAATACATACTACACACTACATACTACACAATACATACTACACAATACATACTTCACAATACATACTACACACTACATACTACACACTACATACTACACAATACATACTATACACTACATACTACACAATACATACTACTACATACTACATACTACACAATACATACTACACACTACATACTACACACTACATACTACACACTACATACTACACAATACATACTACACAATACATACTACACAATACATACTACACACTACATACTACACAATACATACTACTACATACTACACAATACATACTACACACTACATACTACACAATACATACTACTACACACTACATACTACACACTACATACTACATACTACACAATACATATTACACACTACATACTACATACTACACAATACATACTACACACTACATACTACACAATACATACTACACAATACATACTATTACACACTACATACTACATACTACACAATACATACTACACACTACATACTACACAATACATACTACACACTACATACTACACACTACATACTACATACTACACAATACATACTACACACTACATACTACACACTACATACTACACAATACATACTACACACTACATACTACACACACTACATACTACATACATACACACTACATACTACACACACTACATACTACACAATACATACTACTACACACTACATACTATACACTACATACTACACAATACATATTACACACTACATACTACACAATACATACTACACACTACATACTACACAATACATACTACACAATACATACTATTACATACTACACACTACATACTACACAATACATATTACACACTACATACTACACAATACATACTACACAATACATATTACACACTACATACTTCACAATACATACTACACACTACATACTACACACTACATACTACACAATACATACTACTACATACTACATACTACACAATACATACTACACACTACATACTACACAATACATACTACTACACACTACATACTACACACTACATACTACATACTACACAATACATATTACACACTACATACTACATACTACACAATACATACTACACACTACATACTACACAATACATACTACACAATACATACTACACACTACATACTACACACTACATACTACATACTACACAATACATATTACACACTACATACTACACACTACACAATACATACTACACACTACATACTACACAATACATACTACACAATACATACTATTACACACTACATACTACACACTACATACTACACAATACATATTACACACTACATACTACACAATACATACTACACAATACATATTACACACTACATACTTCACAATACATACTACACACTACATACTACACACTACATACTACACAATACATACTACACACTACATACTACACAATACATACTACTACATACTACATACTACACAATACATACTACACACTACATACTACACAATACATACTACTACACACTACATACTACACACTACATACTACACAATACATATTACACACTACATACTACATACTACACAATACATATTACATACTACATACTACATACCAGGGGAGGACGGCTCATAATAATGACCGGAATGGAGTAAATGGACTGGCATCCAACCATGTGTCTGATGTATTTGATACCATTCCACTAGTTCTGCTCCAGTCATTACCACGAGCCCTGGCCTCCCCAGTTATGGTGCCACCAACCTCCTGTGCTACACATTTCATACTACACACTACACGCTACATACAGTACTACATACTACACACTACATACAGTACTACACACTACACACTACATACAGTACTACATACTACACACTACACACTACATACAGTACTACATACTACACACTACATACAGTACTACATACTACACACTACACACTACATACAGTACTACATACTACATACAGTACTACATACTACACACTACATACAGTACTACATACTACACACTACATACAGTACTACATACTACACACTACATACAGTACTACATACTACACACTACACATTACATTTTGTACTACATACTACACACTACACACTACATACAGTACTACATACTACACACTACACACTACATACAGTACTACATACTACACACTACATACAGTACTACATACTACACACGACACACTACATACAGTACTACATACTACACACTACATACAGTACTACATACTACACACTACATACAGTACTACATACTACACACTACATACAGTACTACATACAGTACTACATACTACACACTACATACAGTACTACATACTACACACTACATACAGTACTACATACTACACACTACATACTACATACTACACACTACATACTACACACTACATACTACACAATACATACTACTACACACTACATACTATACACTACATACTACACAATACATATTACACACTACATACTACACAATACATACTACACACTACATACTACACAATACATACTACACAATACATACTATTACATACTACACACTACATACTACACAATACATATTACACACTACATACTACACAATACATACTACACAATACATATTACACACTACATACTTCACAATACATACTACACACTACATACTACACACTACATACTACACAATACATACTACTACATACTACATACTACACAATACATACTACACACTACATACTACACAATACATACTACTACACACTACATACTACACACTACATACTACATACTACACAATACATATTACACACTACATACTACATACTACACAATACATACTACACACTACATACTACACAATACATACTACACAATACATACTACACACTACATACTACACACTACATACTACATACTACACAATACATATTACACACTACATACTACACACTACACAAATACATACTACACACTACATACTACACAATACATACTACACAATACATACTATTACACACTACATACTACACACTACATACTACACAATACATATTACACACTACATACTACACAATACATACTACACAATACATATTACACACTACATACTTCACAATACATACTACACACTACATACTACACACTACATACTACACAATACATACTACACACTACATACTACACAATACATACTACTACATACTACATACTACACAATACATACTACACACTACATACTACACAATACATACTACTACACACTACATACTACACACTACATACTACACAATACATATTACACACTACATACTACATACTACACAATACATATTACATACTACATACTACATACCAGGGGAGGACGGCTCATAATAATGACCGGAATGGAGTAAATGGACTGGCATCCAACCATGTGTCTGATGTATTTGATACCATTCCACTAGTTCTGCTCCAGTCATTACCACGAGCCCTGGCCTCCCCAGTTATGGTGCCACCAACCTCCTGTGCTACACATTTCATACTACACACTACACGCTACATACAGTACTACATACTACACACTACACACTACATACAGTACTACACACTACACACTACATACAGTACTACATACTACACACTACACACTACATACAGTACTACATACTACACACTACATACAGTACTACATACTACACACTACACACTACATACAGTACTACATACTACATACAGTACTACATACTACACACTACATACAGTACTACATACTACACACTACATACAGTACTACATACTACACACTACACATTACATTTTGTACTACATACTACACACTACACACTACATACAGTACTACATACTACACACTACACACTACATACAGTACTACATACTACACACTACATACAGTACTACATACTACACACTACACACTACATACAGTACTACATACTACACACTACATACAGTACTACATACTACACACTACATACAGTACTACATACTACACACTACATACAGTACTACATACAGTACTACATACTACACACTACATACAGTACTACATACTACACACTACATACAGTACTACATACTACACACTACACACTACATACAGTACTACATACTACACACTACACACTACATACAGTACTACATACTACACACTACATACAGTACTACCCACTTCCATACTCACTTCTCCAAGCATGACGAGGGAAGGGAGGACAGTCCTTTACACATTTCAGCACGTGGGAAGGAAATTAACGAAAAAACAAAAAATGTGAAACCAGCTGTTGTATTCTGATGTGTGCTCCCTCCTGTCCTGTTCTGTGCTCCTTCCTGTCCTGTTCTGTGCTCCTTCCTGTTCTGTGTCTCTGCACAAACTAACCCCCTACAGTGTATCAGCCCCTTTAATATACCTGCTTATCACACATGTTAATCTACCACACATCTGAGAACAGAATGAGGGAGGAGGATGGATGGATTGGGGAGAGATGGAGGGTAATGTAAGAGAGGAGGTGTACGTGTGCACCGACAACACCTGGCCGTTAATGTACCGGAACCGTTAACACCGGGAAAAGAAAGATGGGCCAGCACACACAATGAGGTAATCAGGAGACAGTGTGTGTGTGTGTGTGTGTGTGTGTGTGTGTGTGTGTGTGTGTGTGTGTGTGTGTGTGTGTGTGTGTGTGTGTGTGTGTGTGTGTGTGTGTGTGTGTGTGTGTGTGTGTGTGTGTGTGTGTGTGTGTGTGTGTGTGTGTGTGTGTGTCAGAGATCGAATGGCCAGTCTGTCAGCATGTGTGTTCTCACCTCTCAGCCAACCAGTCAGTGTGATGGGAAAAGTCCATTCACCAGAGAGAGGGGTGATGACAGACGAACAGGTGATATACTGGCCTCACCACTCCAACTATGGAAAGTGTGTGTGTGCGGCTTGGTTTGTGGGGAGATTTCCCACTTCCCCATGATGACAAAGGCTATTTTAAGTTTAGGGGTTCATTCGGGTTAGAATTAGGGTAAGGGGTTAGTGGGGTAGGTTTAGGTTTAGGGTTAGGTTTTGGGTTAGGTTTAGGGTTTTGGGTTAGGAGTTAGGTTTAGGGTTTTGGGTTAGGGGCTAGGAGTTAGGTTTAGGGTTTTGGGTTAGGTTTTGGGTTAGGGGTTAGGAGTTAGGTTTAGGGTTTTGGGTTAGGGGCTAGGAGTTAGGTTTAGGGTTTTGGGTTAGGTTTTGGGTTAGGGGTTAGGAGTTAGGTTTAGGGTTTTGGGTTAGGGGCTAGGAGTTAGGTTTAGGGTTTTGGGTTAGGTTTTGGGTTAGAGGTTAGGAGTTAGTTTTAGGGTTTGGGGTTAGGAGTTAGGTTTAGGGTTTTGGGTTAGGGGTAGGAGTTAGGTTTAGGGTTTTGGGTTAGGGGTAGGAGTTAGGTTTAGGGTTTTGGGTTAGGGGTTAGGGGTTAGGAGTTGGGTTAGGTTTAGGGTTTTGGGTTAGAGGTTAGGAGTTAGTTTTAGGGTTTTGGGTTAGAGGTTAGGAGTTAGTTTTAGGGTTTGGGGTTAGGAGTTAGGTTTAGGGTTTTGGGTTAGGGGTAGGAGTTAGGTTTAGGGTTTTGGGTTAGGGGTAGGAGTTAGGTTTAGGGTTTTGGGTTAGGGGTAGGAGTTAGGTTTACGGTTTTGAGTTAGGGGGTAGGGGTTAGGAGTTAGGTTTAGGGTTTTGGGTTAGGGGTTAGGAGTTAGGTTTAGGGTTTTGGGTTAGGAGTTAGGTTTAGGGTTTTGGGTTAGGGGTAGGAGTTAGGTTTAGGGTTTTGAGTTAGGGGGTAGGGGTTAGGAGTTAGGTTTAGGGTTTTGGGTTAGGTTTTGGGTTAGAGGTTAGGAGTTAGGTTTAGGGTTTTGGGTTAGGGGGTAGGGGTTAGGAGTTAGGTTTAGGGTTTTGAGTTAGGGGGTAGGAGTTAGGAGTTAGGAGTTAGGGGTTAGGAGTTAGGGGTTAGGGGTTAGGAGTTGGGGAAAATAGGATTTGAATAGAAATACATTTTAGGTCCCCATGAGGATAGAACATAACATATGTGTGTGAACACAAGAGAGTGAAAGAGAGAGAGAGAGTGCCAGGTGTGACTAGTTGGAACAGGTATAACTAGTTGTAACAGCTGACTAGTTGTAACAGGTATAACTAGTTGTGACAGCTGACTAGTTGTAACAGGTATAACTAGTTGTAACAGCTGACTAGTTGTAACAGGTATAACTAGTTGTGACAGCTGACTAGTTGTAACAGGTATAACTAGTTGTAACAGGTGTAACTAGTTGTAACAGGTGTGACTAGTTGTAACAGGTGACTAGTTGTAACAGGTATAACTAGTTGTAACAGGTGTAACTAGTTGTAAAATGTGTGACTAGTTGTAACAGGTGTGACTAGTTGTAACAGGTATAACTAGTTGTAACAGGTGTAACTAGTTGTAAAAGGTGTGACTAGTTGTAACAGGTGACTAGTTGTGACAGCTGACTAGTTGTAACAGTTGACTAGTTGTAACAGGTATGACTAGTTGTAACAGGTGTGACTAGTTGTAACAGGTGTGACTAGTTGTAACAGGTGACTAGTTGTGACAGCTGACTAGTTGTAACAGGTATGACTAGTTGTAACAGGTAACTAGTTGTAACAGGTAACTAGTTGTAACAGGTGACTATTTGTAACATGTGTGACTAGTTGTAACAGGTGTGACTAGTTGTAACAGCTGACTAGTTGTAACATGTGTGACTAGTTGTAACAGGTGACTAGTTGTAACAGGTGACTAGTTGTAACAGGTGTGACTTGTTGTAACAGCTGACTAGTTGTAACAGGTGACTAGTTGTAATAGGTGACTAGTTGTAACAGGTGACTAGTTGGAACATGTGTGACTAGTTGTAACAGGTGACTAGTTGTAATAGGTGTGACTGGTTGTAACCGGTAACTAGTTGATAAGCCAGATGGTTGGGTGTGTGCTAGACATTTGTTTGAGAAGGCCACTTGACTTTATTTGAGTGTGTGTGTGGCCCGTATCTGTGTGTGTTACTGCAACACAGGACCATGTTATTGTTGCAAACATGATTTATAAAGGGGCATTCCTGGCATCAGTCCAACAGAGTGATTCATAATGTACTGAAAGAAAACATCATATAGTCTACAACATGTACAATGTCAATGAACTGTCATAGACTCAATAACTATTACTACGATATTTCAGGATAGTATTACGAGAGCGAGTCCCACCATTAATTACGAGACCGTTTCAACAGTGTTTTTCAATTCACCTTGGGTCTTTGTGTGTGGGGACTGAACTAAATGCGTATCCCTGGTAGTCTACAGAGAGCTAGGCTACGGCGCAGACTCAAGACAACACATTCCTTCGACGCTTCGCTTTCTCAGTTGACGCGACGGCGACGGTTTCTGACGTGAAGCAAGGATACATTAGCAGCATTGGCCAAGATAATATGTTCTTCGCATGACAGCGACCCGACACGGACCAACTATTTGCAACGCTGCAAAGTGCGCATTTGCTGTCACATTCTGACGGATCGTAACGTCAGGACTGTGCATTACAAACCACCCCGGGTTGGTGTGCGTCCCCAAAAAAACAAGAGGACGACATGTACAGGCCTAATCTTTGCACGTCTCGGGCATATCCGTTACCGAGATGAATCTGACACTGGATTAAGGTTCCGCTTCTGGCAGGTTGCCGCGCTCCGTTCTAAAGCACCGAAAAAAGGAAGGGCTTTCTGTCTTTACTACTGTGTTAGGTTACCGTCGCTTCCTGGTTTCTTGACGGATAAATAAACAACTATTTACAACCAATTGCGGGATAAAAACGGGTGTTAAAACTTTGAGATGATGTGTAACATGTATAGCATGACCGCGAATGGGAGCGCGTCGTGAGGTCCACGGTTCGATTGTTTTTAATCTGCACATCTGTCTCTGTCCTTCTCCCGAGTGATTTACTGACTGAGTAGCCTGAATATTACAACAACAAAACATCTATCCTGATTTGGACATCGGACGCTGATGACTCTATAGGCTCTTCCACCGGGATCTAACCGACGCAGCCAACCGTCACCACGCATGGGTCCGCCGGGGGCTCGGATCCCCCGGGGCTGGAGGACCCAGGCCCGCTGCCAGGAGGATGGCGACCCGGAGAGGGAGAAGCGATGGGTGGAACTGTTCGACGAACTGGACTTGAACAGTGATGGAGTCATCGATATCCACGAGCTCCGGGTGGGGTTGGCGAAACGTGGGCTCTCCCGCCGCGCGGTGGACCGGGTAAGCAGCCAACGAGCCCGGCCAGCAACTCGGCTGTCATTCGCTATACCTTGATGATGATCACGAATGACGTTTTTTTACGTGAAACGTTTGGCTATAGCCTAAACTCATACGGTGGGGTCCCCCTTAGCCATCACCAGCCACTAATAGCACGTTGTGTGTGTGTGTGTGTGTGTGTGTGTGTGTGTGTGTGTGTGTGTGTGTGTGTGTGTGTGTGTGTGTGTGTGTGTGTGTGTGTGTGTGCGTGCGTGCGTGCGTGCGTGCGTGCGTGCGTGCGTGCGTGCGTGCGTGCGTGTGTGTGTGTGTGTGATGTCACTGATGAGGATTCCCCCGTGTATCTGCATCACCCATACTTTTTTTCACCTCTTCCATATCCTACTTTGTTCTGTTCTACTATATTAGACTCCTCTACAGGTCAGACAGCAGTCTGCTGTGGGTAGATTGGATATGTATTTAGACTCCTCTACAGGTCAGACAGCAGTCTGCTGTGGGTAGATTGGATATGTATTAGACTCCTCTACAGGTCAGTCAGCAGTCTGCTGTGGGTAGATTGGATATGTATTAGACTGTATTAGGCTCAGACAAGAGCAGGGCGGTGAACTCCACAGTATAGGCCTGGGGTGGGCAACTCCACAGTATAGGCCTGGGCTGGGCAACTCCACAGTATAGGCCTGGGCTGGGCAACTCCACAGTATAGGCCTGGGCTGGGCAACTCCACAGTATAGGCCTGGGCTGGGCAACTCCACAGTATAGGCCTGGGCTGGGCAACTCCACAGTATAGGCCTGGGCTGGGCAACTCCACAGTATAGGCCAGGGCTGGGCAACTCCACAGTATAGGCCTGGGGTGGGCAACTCCACAGTATAGGCCTGGGCTGGGCAACTCCACAGTATAGGCCTGGGCTGGGCAACTCCACAGTATAGGCCAGGGCAGGGCAACTCCACAGTATAGGCCTGGGCTGGGCAACTCCACATTATAGGCCTGGGCTGGGCAACTCCACAGTATAGGCCTGGGCTGGGCAACTCCACAGTATATGCCTGGGCTGGGCAACTCCACAGTATAGGCCTGGGCTGGGCAACTCCACAGTATAGGCCAGGGCTAGGCAACTCCACAGTATAGGCCTGGGCTGGGCAACTCCACAGTATAGGCCTGGGCTGGGCAACTCCACAGTATAGGCCAGGGCTGGGCAACTCCACAGTATAGGCCTGGGCTGGGCAACTCCACAGTATAGGCCTGGGCTGGGCAACTCCACAGTATAGGCCTGGGCTGGGCAACTCCACAGTATAGGCCTGGGCTGGGCAACTCCACAGTATAGGCCTGGGCTGGGCAACTCCACAGTATAGGCCTGGGCTGGGCAACTCCACAGTATAGGCCTGGGCTGGGCAACTCCACAGTATAGGCCTGGGCTGGGCAACTCCACAGTATAGGCCTGGGGTGGGCAACTCCACAGTATAGGCCTGGGCTGGGCAACTCCACAGTTTAGGCCTGGGGTGGGCAACTCCACAGTATAGGAAAGGGTGGGCAACTCCACAGTATAGGCCTGGGGTGGGCAACTCCACAGTATAGGCCTGGCTATATGAAGATAGATAGGTAACCTCCTGAGACCACCAGGCTATATGAAGATAGATAGGTAACCTCCTGAGAGCACCAGGCTATATGAAGATAGATAGGTAACCTCCTGAGACCACCAAGCTATATGAAGTTAGATAGGTAACCTCCTGAGAGCACCAGGCTATATGAAGATAGATAGGTAACCTCCTGAGACCACCAGGCTATATGAAGATAGATAGGTAACCTCCTGAGAGCACCAGGCACATGTAGTGTTGTGGTGTCTCTCTTTATGTAGTGTTGTGTTGTCTCTCTCGTTGTGATGTTGTGGTGTCTCTCTTTATGTAGTGTTGTGGTGTCTCTCTTTATGTGGTGTTGTGTTGTCTCTCTTTATGTAGTGTTGTCTCTCTTTATGTAGTGGTGTGGTGTCTCTCTTTATGTAGTGTTGTGGTGTCTCTCTTTATGTAGTGTTGTCTCTCTTTATGTAGTGTTGTGTTGTCTCTCTTTATGTAGTGTTGTGTTGTCTCTCTTTATGTAGTGTTGTGTTGTCTCTCTTTATGTAGTGTTGTGTTGTCTCTCTTTATGTGGTGTTGTGTTGTCTCTCTTTATGTAGTGTTGTGGTGTCTCTCTTTATGTAGTGTTGTGGTGTCTCTCTTTATGTAGTGTTGTGTTGTCTCTCTTTATGTAGTGTTGTGTTGTCTCTCTTTATGTAGTGTTGTGTTGTCTCTCTTTATGTAGTGTTGTGTTGTCTCTCTTTATGTAGTGTTGTGGTGTCTCTATTTATGTAGTGTTGTGTTGTCTCTCTTTATGTAGTGTTGTGTTGTCTCTCTTTATGTAGTGTTGTCTCTCTTTATGTAGTGGTGTGGTGTCTCTCTTTATGTAGTGTTGTGGTGTCTCTCTTTATGTAGTGTTGTGTTGTCTCTCTTTATGTAGTGTTGTGGTGTCTCTCTTTATGTAGTGTTGTGTTGTCTCTCTTTATGTAGTGTTGTGGTGTCTCTCTTTATGTAGTGTTGTGTTGTCTCTCTTTATGTAGTGTTGTGTTGTCACTCTTTATGTAGTGTTGTGTTGTCTCTCTTTATGTAGTGTTGTGGTGTCTCTTTTATGTAGTGTTGTGTTGTCTCTCTTTATGTAGTGTTGTGTTGTCTCTCTTTATGCAGTGTTGTCTCTCTTTATGTAGTGTTGTGTTGTCTCTCTTTATGTAGTGTTGTGTTGTCTCTCTTTATGTAGTGTTATGGTGTCTCTCTTTATGTAGTGTTGTGTTGTCACTCTTTTATGTAGTGTTGTGTTGTCTCTCTTTATGTAGTGTTGTGGTGTCTTTTTATGTAGTGTTGTGTTGTCTCTCTTTATGTAGTGTTGTGTTGTCTCTCTTTATGTAGTATTGTGGTGTCTCTCTTTATGTAGTGTTGTGTTGTCTCTCTTTATGTAGTGTTGTGTTGTCTCTCTTTATGTAGTGTTGTGGTCTCTCTCTTTATGTAGTGTTGTGTTGTCTCTCTTTATGTAGTGTTGTGTTGTCTCTCTTTATGTAGTGTTGTGGTGTCTCTCTTTATGTAGTGTTGTGTGTCTCTCTTTATGTAGTGTTGTGGTGTCTCTCTTTATGTAGTGTTGTGGTGTCTCTCTTTATGTAGTGTTGTGTTGTCTCTCTTTATGTAGAGTTGTGGTTTCTCTCTTTATGTAGTGTTGTGTTGTCTCTCTTTATGTAGTGCTGTGTTGTCTCTCTTTATGTAGTGTTGTGTTGTCTCTCTTTATGTAGTGTTGTGGTGTCTCTCTTTATGTAGTGTTGTGGTGTCTCTCTTTATGTAGTGTTGTGTTGTCTCTCTTATGTAGTGTTGTGTTGTCCTGGTGTTGTCTGTAGCTCTCTTTATGTAGTGTTGTGGTGTCTCTCTTTATGTGGTGTTGTGGTGTCCATGTAGTGTAGTGTTGTCTCTCTTTATGTAGTGTTGTGTTGTCTCTCTTTATGTGGTGTTGTGGTGTCTCTCTTTATGTAGTGTTGTGTTGTCTCTCTTTATGTAGTGTTGTGTTGTCTCTCTTTATGTAGTGTTGTGTCTCTCTTTATGTAGTGTTGTCTCTCTTTATGTAGTGTTGTGTTGTCTCTCTTTATGTAGTGTTGTGTTGTCTCTCTTTATGCAGTGTTGTCTCTCTTTATGTAGTGTTGTGTTGTCTCTCTTTATGTAGTATTGTGGTGTCTCTCTTTATGTTGTGTTGTGGTGTCTCTCTTTATGTAGTGTTGTGTTGTCTCTCTTTATGTACTCTCTTTATGTAGTGTTGTGGTTTCTCTCTTTATGTGGTGTTGTGTTGTCTCTCTTTATGTAGTGTTGTGGTGTCTCTCTTTATGTAGTGTTGTGGTGTCTCTCTTTATGTAGTGTTGTGGTGTCTCTCTTTATGTAGTGTTGTGTTGTCTCTCTTTATGTAGAGTTGTGGTTTCTCTCTTTATGTAGTGTTGTGTTGTCTCTCTTTATGTAGTGCTGTGTTGTCTCTCTTTATGTAGTGTTGTGTTGTCTCTCTTTATGTAGTGTTGTGGTGTCTCTCTTTATGTAGTGTTGTGGTGTCTCTCTTTATGTAGTGTTGTGGTGTCTCTCTTTATGTAGTGTTGTGTTGTCTCTCTTTATGCAGTGTTGTGGTGTCTCTCTTTATGTAGTGTTGTGGTGTCTCTCTTTATGTAGTGTTGTGGTGTCTCTCTTATGTAGTGTTGTGGTGTCTCTCTTTATGTAGTGTTGTGGTGTCTCTCTTTATGTAGTGTTGTGGTGTCTCTTTATGTAGTGTTGTGTTGTCTCTATTTATGTAGTGTTGTGTTGTCTCTCTTTATGCAGTGTTGTCTCTCTTTATGTAGTGTTGTGTTCTCTCTTTATGTAGTGTTATGGTGTCTCTTTTATGTAGTGTTGTGTTGTCTCTCTTTAAGTGTTGTGTTGTCTCTCTTTATGTAGTGTTGTGGTGTCTCTCTTTATGTAGTGTTGTGTTGTCTCTCTTTATGTAGTGTTGTGTTGTCTCTCTTTATGTAGTGTTGTGTTGTCTCTCTTTATGTAGTGTTGTGGTGTCTCTCTTTATGTAGTGTTGTGGTGTCTCTCTTTATGTAGTGTTGTGGTGTCTCTCTTTATGTAGTGTTGTGGTGTCTCTTTTATGTAGTGTTGTGGTGTCTCTCTTTATGTAGTGTTGTGTTGTCTCTCTTATGTAGTGTTGTGTTGTCTCTCTTTATGTAGTGTTGTGGTGTCTCTCTTTATGTAGTGTTGTGTTGTCTCTCTTTATGTAGTGTTGTGGTGTCTCTTTTATGTAGTGTTGTGTTGTCTCTCTTTATGTAGTGTTGTGTTGTCTCTCTTTATGTAGTGTTGTGTTGTCTCTCTTTATGTAGTGTTGTCTCTCTTTAAGTGTTGTGTTGTCTCTCTTTATGTAGTGTTGTGTTGTCTCTTTATGTAGTGTTGTCTCTCTTTATGTAGTGGTGTGGTGTCTCTCTTTATGTAGTGTTGTGGTGTCTCTCTTTATGTGGTGTTGTGGTGTCTATAGTGTAGTGTTGTCTCTCTTTATGTAGTGTTGTGTTGTCTCTCTTTATGTGGTGTTGTGGTGTCTCTCTTTATGTAGTGTTGTGTTGTCTCTCTTTATGTAGTGTTGTGTTGTCTCTCTTTATGTAGTGTTGTGTTGTCTCTCTTTATGTAGTGTTGTCTCTCTTTATGTAGTGTTGTGTTGTCTCACCAGTGTTGTCTCTCTTTATGTAGTGATGTCTCTCTTTATGTAGTGTTGTGTTGTCTCTCTTTATGTAGTGTTGTGTTGTCTCTCTTTATGCAGTGTTGTCTCTCTTTATGTAGTGTTGTGTTGTCTCTCTTTATGTAGTGTTGTGTTGTCTCTCTTTATGTAGTGTTATGGTGTCTCTCTTTATGTAGTGTTGTGTTGTCTCTCTTTATGTAGTGTTGTGTTGTCTCTCTTTATGTAGTGTTGTGGTGTCTCTCTTTATGTAGTGTTGTGTTGTCTCTCTTTATGTAGTGTTGTGGTGTCTCTCTTTATGTAGTATTGTGGTGTCTCTCTTTATGTTGTGTTGTGGTGTCTCTCTTTATGTTGTGTTGTGGTGTCTCTCTTTATGTAGTGTTGTGTTCTCTCTCTTTATGTAGTGTTGTGGTCTCTCTTTATGTAGTGTTGTGTTGTCTCTCTTTATGTAGTGTTGTGGTCTCTCTCTTTATGTAGTGTTGTGGTTTCTCTCTTTATGTGGTGTTGTGTTGTCTCTCTTTATGTAGTGTTGTGGTGTCTCTTTTATGTAGTGTTGTGGTGTCTCTCTTTATGTAGTGTTGTGGTGTCTCTCTTTATGTAGTGTTGTGGTGTCTCTCTTTATGTAGTGTTGTGTTGTCTCTCTTTATGTAGAGTTGTGTTGTCTCTTTTATGTAGTGTTGTGTTGTCTCTCTTTATGTAGTGCTGTGTTGTCTCTTTATGTAGTGTTGTGTTGTCTCTCTTTATGTAGTGTTGTGGTGTCTCTCTTTATGTAGTGTTGTGGTGTCTCTCTTTATGTAGTGTTGTTCTCTTTATGTAGTGTTGTGTTGTCTCTCTTTATGTAGTGTTGTCTCTCTTTATGTAGTGGTGTGGTGTCTCTCTTTATGTAGTGTTGTGGTGTCTCTTTTTATGTAGTGTTGTTGTCTCTCTTTATGTAGTGTTGTGTTGTCTCTCTTTATGTGGTGTTGTGGTGTCTTTTATGTAGTGTTGTGTTGTCTCTCTTTATGTAGTGTTGTGTTGTCTCTCTTTATGTAGTGTTGTGTTGTCTCTCTTTATGTAGTGTTGTTGTAGTGTTGTCTCTCTTTATGTAGTGTTGTGTTGTCGTTTATGTAGTGTTGTGTTGTCTCTCTGTAGTGATGTCTCTTTTATGTAGTGTTGTGTTGTCTCTCTTTTATGTAGTGTTGTGTTGTCTCTCTTTATGCAGTGTTGTCTCTCTTATGTAGTGTTGTGTTGTCTCTCTTTATGTAGTGTTGTGTTGTCTCTCTTTATGTAGTGTTATGGTGTCTCTCTCTTTATGTAGTGTTGTGTTGTCTCTCTTTATGTAGTGTTGTGTTGTCTCTCTTTATGTAGTGTTGTGGTGTCTCTCTTTATGTAGTGTTGTGTTGTCTCTTTTATGTAGTGTTGTGGTGTCTCTCTTTATGTAGTATTGTGGTGTCTCTCTTTATGTTGTGTTGTGGTGTCTTTTTATGTAGTGTTGTGTTGTCTCTCTTTATGTAGTGTTGTGTCTCTCTTTATGTAGTGTTGTGGTTTCTCTCTTTATGTGGTGTTGTGTTGTCTCTCTTTATGTAGTGTTGTGGTGTCTCTCTTTATGTAGTGTTGTGGTGTCTCTCTTTATGTAGTGTTGTGGTGTCTCTCTTTATGTAGTGTTGTGTTGTCTCTCTTTATGTAGAGTTGTGGTTTCTCTCTTTATGTAGTGTTGTGTTGTCTCTCTTTATGTAGTGTGTTGTGTTGTCTCTCTTTATGTAGTGTTGTGGTGTCTCTCTTTATGTAGTGTTGTGGTGTCTCTCTTTATGTAGTGTTGTGGTGTCTCTCTTTATGTAGTGTTGTGTTGTCTCTCTTTATGTGTTGTGGTGTCTCTTTTAGTGTTGTGGTGTCTCTCTTTATGTAGTGTTGTGGTGTCTCTCTTTATGTAGTGTTGTGGTGTCTCTCTTTATGTAGTGTTGTGGTTGTCTCTCTTTATGTAGTGTTGTGTTGTCTATTTATGTAGTGTTGTGTTGTCTCTCTTTATGCAGTGTTGTCTCTCTTTATGTAGTGTTGTGTTCTTTATGTAGTGTTGTGTTGTCTCTCTTTATGTAGTGTTGTGTTGTCTCTCTTTATGTAGTGTTGTGGTGTCTCTCTTTATGTAGTGTTGTGTTGTCTCTCTTTATGTAGTGTTGTGTTGTCTCTCTTTATGTAGTGTTGTGTTGTCTCTCTTTATGTAGTGTTGTGGTGTCTGTCTTTATGTAGTGTTGTGGTGTCTCTCTTTATGTAGTGTTGTGGTGTCTCTTTATGTGTTGTCTCTCTTTATGTAGTGTTGTGGTGTCTCTTTATGTCTCTCTTTATGTAGTGTTGTGTTGTCTCTTTTTATGTAGTGTTGTGGTGTCTCTTTATGTAGTGTTGTGTTGTCAGTGTTGTGTCTTTATGTAGTGTTGTGTTGTCTCTCTTTATGTAGTGTTGTGTCTCTCTTTATGTAGTGTTGTGTTGTCTCTCTTTATGTAGTGTGTTGTGTTGTCTCTCTCTTTATGTGTTGTCTCTCTTTAGTAGTGTTGTGTTGTCTCTCTTTATGTAGTGTTGTGTTGTCTCTCTTTATGTAGTGTTGTGGTTGTCTCTTTATGTAGTGTTGTGGTGTCTCTCTTTATGTAGTGTTGTGTTGTCTCTCTTTATGTAGAGTTGTGGTTTCTCTCTTTATGTAGTGTTGTGGTGTCTCTCTCTTTTTATGTAGTGTTGTGGTGTCTCTTTTATTGTGGTGTCTCTCTTTATGTAGTGTTGTGTTGTCTCTCTTTATGTAGTGTTGTGTTGTCTCTCTTTATGTATGTAGTGTTGTGGTGTCTCTCTTTATGCAGTGTTGTTTGTCTCTCTTTTATGCAGTGTTGTGTAGTGTTGTGTTCTCTTTATGTAGTTATTGTGTAGTGTTGTGTTGTCTCTCTTTATGTAGTGTTGTGGTGTCTCTCTTTATGTAGTGTTGTGTTGTCTCTCTTTATGTAGTGTTGTGGTGTCTCTCTTATGTAGTGTTGTGGTGTCTCTGTAGTGTTGTGGTGTCTTTTTATGTAGTGTGTTGTAGTGTTGTGTTGTCTCTCTTTATGTAGTGTTGTGTTGTCTCTTTTATGTAGTGTTGTGGTGTCTCTCTTTATGTAGTGTTGTTGTGTCTCTCTCTTTATGTAGTGTTGTGGTGTCTCTTTATGTAGTGTTGTCTGTCTCTCTTTATGTAGTGTTGTGGTGTCTCTCTTTATGTAGTGTTGTGGTGTCTCTCTTAGTGGTGTGGTCTCTCTTTGTGGTGTCTCTTTATGTAGTGTTGTGTAGTCTCTCTCTTTATGTAGTGTTGTGGTCTCTCTCTTTATGTAGTGTTGTGGTGTCTCTCTCGTTGTGATGTGTGTTAAATATAGAATGTAGAAATATATGTTTTACTGTAAACAGCACTTTAAATGAGAAGTCGGATCCTCAGCCACTTCATTAAATTAAGTCTACTAAATCACCATTCTGTTGGAGAGTTATAGGGCATTGTTTTGTGTGTTTGAATGTGTTACTGTTGACTTTGTTACACACACACACACACACACACACACACACACACACACACACACACACACACACACACACACACACACACACACACACACACACACACACACACACACACACACACACACACACACACACACACACGTCCCGCTATCAGTTTATGGCTGTTTTTCTTGGCAGAAAGAGTGTAGCAGACAAACACACAGTGGTGTTCTGTCTGTTCATGTGTGTCGGTGAGAGTACACGTTCCCTATTTTAGTTCAAGGAGAGAGTTGGTAAGCCGAGAAAGCATTTAACCTTTCCCACCCACGCTATCTCTTTTCTCTGTCTCTCTCTCTCTCCTTTGCTTTCTGGAAACACGACTGTTTTCTACTGAACACTACACAACTCTACCTGATTACTTCTGGAAACACGACTGTTTTCAACACTAGACAACTCTAACTGATTACTTCTGGAAACACAACTGTTTTCTACTGAACACTAGACAACTCTACCTGATTACTACTGGAAACACGACTGTTTTCTACTGAACACTACACAACTCTACCTGATTACTACTGGAAACACGACTGTTTTCTACTGAACACTACACAACTCTGCTTGTGTATCTTGAGTAAACTTCACATTCACTACACAATCCATACAAGTCTCTGCATATAAGAGGTTTTGTGTAGTACTTTTTCATGAAGGATGATTTTTGGAAGGCTGAGAGGATTATTGTTGTTGCCCTGACGACAACCCAGGCCTCTGCCTTCTCTCCCCTCATCCTACCTCTCCTTCTTTCCTCTCCTCATCTTCCTCATCTCCCGTCCTGTCCTCCTCATTGTCCTCTTCCATTCCCTATCTCCTTTGCCCTCTTCCTACTCTTCATCCTCCATTCCCCCTCCTCCTCCTCTTCCTGTGGAATGTTAGTTGTGGCCCGGGGTGTGTGTGTGTGTGTGTGTGTGTGTGTGTGTGTGTGTGTGTGTGTGTGTGTGTGTGTGTGTGTGTGTGTGTGTGTGTGTGTGTGTGTGTGTGTGTGTGTGTGTGTGTGTGTGTGTGTGTGTGTGTGTGTGTGTTGCCTTACTGCAGGGGAGAATAATGCTCTGTTGTTAACGAGGGAGTAGGGCTGGTGGGAGGTTGGTAAACATACAGGTTGACTGGAGCTGTGTAAAGGACTAGATTTATAGAGCAGGCCTACTGTGTCCATGACTAACAAACATCGGCTTGAGTCTCTGATGGCACCCTATTCCCTATTAGTGCACTAC
>NW_025745378.1:167500-230265 GCF_021184085.1 Oncorhynchus gorbuscha | reverse complement strand
ATATCTCTACCACTACACCGTTCCCTCTGTCTGTCTGTCTCTACCACTACACCGTTCTGTCTATATCTCTACCACTACACTACGTTTCCCTCTGTCTGTCTACTGTTATATCTCTACCACTACACTGTTCCCTCTGTCTGTCTACTGTTATATCTCTACCACTACACCGTTCCCTCTGTCTGTCTACTGTTATATCTCTACCACTGTCTGTCTGTCTGTTCCTCTGTCTGTCTACTGTTATATCTCTACCACTACACTGTTCCTCTGTCTGTCTGTGTTACACGTTCTGTCTGTCTGTCTGTCTGTCTATATCTCTACCACTACACCCTCTGTTCCTCTGTTCTGTCTACTGTTATATCTCTACCACTACACCGTTCCCTCTGTCTGTCTACTGTTATATCTCTACCACTACACCGTTCCCTCTGTCTGTCTACTGTTATATCTCTACCACTACACTGTTCCCTCTGTCTGTCTACTGTTATATCTCTACCACTACACCGTTCCCTCTGTCTGTCTACTGTTATATCTCTACCACTACACCGTTCCTGTCTGTCTGTCTACTGTTATATCTCTACCACTACACTGTTCCCTCTGTCTGTCTACTGTTATATCTCTACCACTACACCGTTCCCTCTGTCTGTCTACTGTTATATCTCTACCACTACACCGTTCCCTCTGTCTGTCTACTGTTATATCTCTACCACTACACCGTTCCTCTGTCTGTCTACTGTTATATCTCTACCACTACACCGTTCCCTCTGTCTGTCTACTGTTATATCTCTACCACTACACTGTTCCTCTGTCTGTTATATCTCTACTGTTATATCTCTACCACTACACCGTTCCCTCTGTCTGTCTACTGTTATATCTCTACCACTACACTGTTCCCTCTGTCTGTCTACTGTTATATCTCTACCACTACACCGTTCCCTCTGTCTGTCTACTGTTATATCTCTACCACTACACCGTTCCCTCTGTCTGTACTGTTATATCTCTACCACTACACCGTTCCTCTGTCTACTGTTATATCTCTACCACTACACTGTTCCCTCTGTCTACTGTTATATCTACTCTACCCCTCTGTCTACTGTTATATCTGTACCACTACTGTCTACTGTTATATCTCTACCACTCTGTCTGTCTCTGTTATATCTCTACCACTACACTGTTCCCTCTCTGTCTACTGTTATATCTGTCTGTCTGTCTGTCTGTTCCCTCTGTCTGTCTGTTATCTGTCTGTCTGTCTGTCTGTCTGTCTGTCTGTCTGTCTGTCTGTCTGTCTGTCTGTCTGTCTGTCTGTCTGTTATATCTCTGTCTTCCCTCTGTCTGTTGTCTGTCTGTCTGTCTACACTGTCTGTCTGTCTGTCTGTCTGTCTGTCTGTCTGTCTGTCTGTCTGTCTGTCTGTCTGTCTGTCTGTCTGTCTACTGTTATATCTCCACTACCACTACACCGTCTCTGTCTTCTACTGTTATACTCCCTCCACTACACTGTTCCCTCTGTCTGTCTACTGTTATATCTCTACCACTACACCGTTCCTCTGTCTGTCTACTGTTATATCTCTACCACTACACCGTTCCTCTGTCTGTCTACTGTTATATCTCTACCACTACACCGTTCCCTCTGTCTACTGTTATACTCTACCACTACACGCTGTTCCTCTGTCCACTGTCTACTGTTATATCTCTACCACTACACCGTTCCTCTGTCTACTGTTATATCTCTACCACTACACTGTTGTCTGTCTCTGTCTGTCTACTGTTATATCTCTACCACTACACCGTTCCTCTGTCTGTCTACTGTTATATCTCTACCACTACACCGTTCTGTCTCTGTCTGTCTACTGTTATATCTCTACCACTACACCGTTCCCTCTGTCTGTTATATCTCTACCACTACACCGTATCCCTCTCTACCACTACACCGTTCCCTCTGTCTGTCTACTGTTATATCTCTACCACTACACCTGTTCCCTCTCTGTCTACTGTTATATCTCTACCACTACACTCTGTCTCCCTCTGTCTACTGCTGTTATATCTCTACCACTACACCTGTTCCTCTGTCTGTCTACTGTTATATCTCTACCACTGTCTGTCACTGTTATATCTCTACTCTGTCTACTGTTATATCTCTACCACTACACCGTTCCCTCTGTCTGTCTACTGTTATATCTCTACCACTACACCGTTCCTCTGTCTGTCTACTGTTATATCTCTACCACTACACTGTTCCCTTCCTCTGTCTGTCTACTGTTATATCTCTCCCACTACACCTGTTCCTCTGTCTGTCTGTCTGTCTACTGTTATATCTCTACCACTACACCTGTTCCTCTGTCTGTCTACTGTTATATCTCTACCACTACACCGTTCCTCTGTCTGTCTACTGTTATATCTCTACCACTACACCGTTCCCTCTGTCTGTCTACTGTTATATCTCTACCACTACACTGTTCCCTCTGTCTGTCTACTGTTATATCTCTACCACTACACCGTTCCTCTGTCTGTCTACTGTTATATCTCTACCACTACACCACTGTTCCTCTGTCTGTCTACTGTTATATCTCTACCACTACACTGTTCCTCTGTCTACTGTTATATCTCTACCACTACACCTGTTCCCTGTCTGTCTGTCTGTCTGTGTATATCTCTACCACTACACCGTTCCCTCTGTCTGTCTACTGTTATATCTCTACCACTACACTTCCCTCTGTCTACTGTTATATCTCTACCACTACACCGTTCCCTCTGTCTGTCTACTGTTATATCTCTACCACTACACCGTTCCCTCTGTCTGTCTACTGTTATATCTCTACCACTACACCGTTCCCTCTGTCTGTCTACTGTTATATCTCTACCACTACACCGTTCCCTCTGTCTGTCTACTGTTATATCTCTACCACTACACCGTTCCCTCTGTCTGTCTACTGTTATATCTCTACCACTACACCGTTCCCTCTGTCTGTCTACTGTTATATCTCTACCACTACACCGTTCCTCTGTCTGTCTACTGTTATATCTCTACCACTACACCGTTCCCTCTGTCTGTCTCTACCACTACACTGTTATGTCTACTGTTATATCTCTACCACTACACCGTTCCCTCTGTCTGTCTACTGTTATATCTCTACCACTACACCGTTCCCTCTGTCTGTCTACTGTTATATCTCTACCACTACACCGTCCTCTCTGTCTACTGTTATATCTCTACCACTACACCGTTCCTCTGTCTGTCTACTGTTATGTCTGTCTGTCTGTCACTGTCTGTCTGTCTGTCTGTCTGTCTGTCTGTCTGTCTGTCTGTCTGTCTGTCTGTCTGTCTGTCTGTCTGTCTGTCTGTCTGTCTGTCTGTCTGTCTGTTGTCTGTCTGTCTGTCTGTCTACTGTTATATCTCTACCACTACACCGTTCCTCTGTCTGTCTACTGTTATATCTCTACCACTACACTGTTCCCTCTGTCTGTCTACTGTTATATCTCTACCACTACACCGTTATATCTCTCTGTCTACTGTTATCCCTCTGTCTGTCTACTGTTACTCACTACACCGTTCCTCTGTCTGTCTACTGTTATATCTCTACCACTACACCGTTCCCCTCTGTCTGTCTACTGTTATATCTCTACTACACTACACCGTTCCCTCTGTCTGTCTACTGTTATATCTCTACCACTACACCGTTCCCTCTGTCTGTCTACTGTTATATCTCTACCACTACACCGTTCCTGTCTGTCTACTGTTATATCTCTACCACTACACCGTTCCCTCTGTCTACTGTTATATCTCTACCACTACACCGTTCCTGTCTGTCTGTCTACTGTTATATCTCTACCACTACACTGTTCCCTCTGTCTGTCTACTGTTATATCTCTACCACTACACTGTTCCCTCTGTCTGTCTGTCTACTGTTATCTGTCTACTGTTATATCTCTCTACCACTACACCGTTCCTCTCTGTCTACTGTTATATCTCTACCACTACACCGTTCCCTCTGTCTGTCTGTTACTGTTATATGTCTGTCTGTCCACTACACCGTTCCCTCTGTCTGTCTACTGTTATATCTCTACCACTACACCGTTCCCTCTGTCTGTCTACTGTTATATCTCTACCACTACACCGTTCCCTCTGTCTGTCTACTGTTATATCTCTACCACTACACCGTTCCCTCTGTCTGTCTACTGTTATATCTCTACCACTACACCGTTCCCTCTGTCTGTCTACTGTTATATCTCTACCACTACACCGTTCCTCTGTCTGTCTACTGTTATATCTCTACCACTACACCGTTCCCTCTGTCTGTCTACTGTTACTGTTATCTCTACCACTACACCGTTCCCTCTGTCTACTGTTATATCTCTACCACTACACCGTTATATCTCTACTCTGTCTGTCTACTGTTATATCTCTACCACTACACCGTTCCTCTCTGTCTACTGTTATATCTCTACCACTACACCGTTCCTGTCTGTCTGTCTGTCTGTCTGTCTGTCTGTCTGTCTGTCTGTCTGTCTGTCTGTCTGTCTGTCTACTGTTATATCTCTACCACTACACCTGTTCTGTCTGTCTGTCTACTGTTATATGTCCACTACACTGTTCCTCTGTCTGTCTGTTCTCTGTCTGTCTATCTCTGTCACTGTCTGTCTGTTATATCTGTCTGTCTGTCTACTGTTATACTCTACCACTACACCGTTCCCTCTGTCTGTCTACTGTTATATCTCTACCACTACACCGTTCCCTCTGTCTGTCTACTGTTATATCTCTACCACTACACCGTTCCCTCTGTCTGTCTGTCTACTGTTATATCTCTACCACTACACCGTTCCCTCTGTCTGTCTACTGTTATATCTCTACCACTACACCGTTCCCTCTGTCTGTCTACTGTTATATCTCTACCACTACACCGTTCCCTCTGTCTGTCTACTGTTATATCTCTACCACTACACCGTTCCCTCTGTCTGTTATATCTCTACCACTACACTGTTCCTCTGTCTGTCTACTGTTATATCTCTACCACTACACCGTTCCCTCTGTCTGTCTACTGTTATATCTCTACCACTACACTGTCTACTGTTATATCTCTACCACTCCCTGTCTGTCTGTCTACTGTTATATCTCTACCACTACACCGTTCCCTCTGTCTGTCTACTGTTATATCTCTACCACTATCTCTACCACTACACCGTTCCTCTGTCTGTCTACTGTTATATCTCTACCACTACACCGTTCCCTCTGTCTGTCTACTGTTATATCTCTACCACTACACCGTTCCTCTCTGTCTGTCTACTGTTATATCTCTACCACTACACCGTTCCCTCTGTCTGTCTACTGTTATATCTCTACCACTACACCGTTCCCTCTGTCTGTCTACTGTTATCTGTCTCTCTACCACTACACCGTTCCTCTGTCTGTCTACTGTTATATCTCTCCCACTACACCGTTCTCCTCTGTCTACTGTTATATCTCTACCACTACACCGTTCCCTCTGTCTGTCTACTGTTATATCTCTACCACTACACCGTTCCCTCTGTCTCTACTGTTATATCTCTACCACTACACCTGTTCCCTCTGTCTGTCTACTGTTATATCTCTACCACTACACCGTTCCCTCTGTCTGTCTACTGTTATATCTCTACCACTACACTGTTCCCCTCTGTCTACTGTTATATCTCTACCACTACACCGTTCCTGTCTGTCTGTTATATCTTATATCTCTACCACTACTGTCGTTCTGTCTGTCTGTCTGTCTGTTATCTACCACTATCTGTCTGTCTACTCTCTCTGTCTGTCTGTCTATCTGTCTGTCTGTCTGTCTGTCTACTGTCTGTCTGTCTGTCTCTCTGTCTGTCTGTCTGTCTGTCTGTCTGTCTGTCTGTTATATCTCTACTGTACACTGTTCCCTCTGTCTGTCTACTGTTATATCTCTACCACTACACCGTTCCCTCTGTCTGTCTACTGTTATATCTCTACCACTACACCGTTCCCTCTGTCTGTCTACTGTTATATCTCTACCACTACACCGTTCCTCTGTCTGTCTACTGTTATATCTCTACCACTACACCGTTCCCTCTGTCTGTCTACTGTTATATCTCTACCACTACACCGTTCCCTCTGTCTACTGTTATATCTCTACCACTACACCGTTCCCTCTGTCTGTCTACTGTTATATCTCTACCACTACACCGTTCCCTCTGTCTGTCTACTGTTATATCTCTACCACTACACCGTTCCCTCTGTCTGTCTACTGTTATATCTCTACCACTACACCGTTCCCTCTGTCTACTGTTATATCTCTACCACTACACCGTTCCCTCTGTCTGTCTGTTATACTCTACCACTACACCGTTCCCTCTGTCTACTGTTATATCTCTACCACTACACCGTTCCCTCTGTCTGTCTACTGTTATATCTCTACCACTACACCGTTCCCTCTGTCTACTGTTATACTCTACCACTACACCGTTCCCTCTGTCTGTCTACTGTTATACTCTACCACTACACCGTTCCCTCTGTCTGTCTACTGTTATATCTCTACCACTACACCGTTCCCTCTGTCTGTCTACTGTTATACTCTACCACTACACCGTTCCCTCTGTCTGTCTACTGTTATATCTCTACCACTACACCTGTTCTCTCTCTGTCTACTGTTATATCTCTACCACTACACCGTTCCCTCTGTCTACTGTTATATCTCTACCACTACACTGTTCCCTCTGTCTACTGTTATATCTCTACCACTACACCGTTCCTCTGTCTGTCTACTGTTATATCTCTACCACTACACCGTTCCCTCTGTCTGTCACTGTTATATCTCTACCACTACACTGTCCCTCTGTCTGTCTGTTGTCTGTCTGTCTGTCTGTCTGTCTCTCTACCACTACACCGTCTGTCTGTCTGTCTGTCTGTCTGTCTGTTATATGTCTCTACCACTGTCTGTTCCTCTGTCTGTCTGTCTGTTATATCTCTACCACTACACCTGTTCTGTCTGTCTGTCTACTGTTATATCTCTACCACTACACTGTTCCCTCTGTCTGTCTACTGTTATATCTCTACCACTACACCGTTCCCTCTGTCTGTCTACTGTTATATCTCTACCACTACACCGTTCCCTCTGTCTGTCTACTGTTATATCTCTACCACTACACCCTGTCTGTTCCCCACTCTGTCTGTCTACTGTTATATCTCTACCACTACACCGTTCTGTTATATCTCTACCACTACACTGTTCCCTCTGTCTGTCTACTGTCTACGTTATATCTCTACCACTACACCGTTCCTGTCTCTGTCTGTCTACTGTTATATCTCTACCACTACACCGTTCCTGTCTGTCTACTGTTATATCTCTACCACTACACCGTCCTCTGTCTGTCTACTGTTATATCTCTACCACTACACCGTTCCCTCTGTCTGTCTACTGTTATATCTCTACCACTACACCGTTCCCTCTCTGTCTACTGTTATATCTCTACCACTACACCGTTCCCTCTGTCTACTGTTATATCTCTACCACTACACTGTTCCCTCTGTCTGTCTGTCTGTCTGTTGTCTATCTCTGTCTGTCTGTCTGTCTGTCTCTGTCTGTCTGTCCCTCTGTCTGTCTACTGTTATCTCTCTGTCACCGTTCCCTCTGTCTGTCTGTCTGTTATATCTCTACCACTACACCGTTCCCTCTGTCTGTCTACTGTTATATCTCTACCACTACACCGTTCCTCTGTCTGTCTACTGTTATATCTCTACCACTACACCGTTCCCTCTGGGACTACTGTTATATCTGTCTACTGTTATATCTCTACCACTACACCGTTCCTGTTATATCTCTGTCTGTCTACTGTTATATCTCTACCACTACACCGTTCCCTCTGTCTGTCTACTGTTATATCTCTACCACTACACCGTTCCCTCTGTCTACTGTTATATCTCTACCACTACACCGTTCCCTCTGTCTGTCTACTGTTATATCTCTACCACTACACCGTTCCCTCTGTCTGTCTACTGTTATATCTCTACCACTACACCGTTCCCTCTGTCTGTCTACTGTTATATCTCTACCACTACACCGTTCCCTCTGTCTGTCTACTGTTATATCTCTACCACTACACCGTTCCCTCTGTCTGTCTACTGTTATATCTCTACCACTACACCGTTCCTGTCTGTCTACTGTTATATCTCTACCACTACACCGTTCCCTCTGTCTGTCTACTGTTATATCTCTACCACTACACTGTTCCCTCTGTCTGTCTACTGTTATATCTCTACCACTACACCGTTCCCTCTGTCTGTCTACTGTTATATCTCTACCACTACACCGTTCCCTCTGTCTGTCTACTGTTATATCTCTACCACTACACCGTTCCCTCTGTCTGTCTACTGTTATATCTCTACCACTACACCGTTCCCTCTGTCTGTCTACTGTTATATCTCTACCACTACACCGTTCCTCTCTGTCTACTGTTATACTCTACCACTACACCGTTCCCTCTGTCTGTCTACTGTTATATCTCTACCACTACACTGTTCCCTCTGTCTGTCTACTGTTATATCTCTACCACTACACCGTTCCCTCTGTCTGTCTACTGTTATATCTCTACCACTACACTGTTCCTCTGTCTGTCTACTGTTATATCTCTACCACTACACCGTTCCCTCTGTCTACTGTTATATCTCTACCACTACACTGTTCCTCTGTCTACTGTTATATCTCTACCACTACACCGTTCCCTCTGTCTACTGTTATATCTCTACCACTACACTGTTCCCTCTGTCTGTCTACTGTTATATCTCTACCACTACACCGTTCCCTCTGTCTACTGTTATACTCTACCACTACACCGTTCCCTCTGTCTGTCTACTGTTATATCTCTACCCACTACACCGTTCCCTCTGTCTGTCTACTGTTATATCTCTACCACTACACTGTTGTCTGTCTGTCCTCTACCACTGTCTCTGTCTGTGTCTATCTGTCTGTCCCACTCTGTCTGTCTGTCTGTCTGTCTACGCTGTCTGTCTCTCTACCACTCTGTCTGTTCTGTCTGTCTGTCTGTCTGTCTGTCTCTACTACACTACACTGTCTGTCTGTCTGTCTACTGTTATATCTCTACCACTGTCTGTCTGTCTCTGTCTGTCTGTCTGTTATATCTCTACCACTACACTGTCTGTCTGTCTGTCTGTCTGTTATATCTCTCCACTACACTGTCTGTCTGTCTGTCTGTCTACTGTTATATCTCTACCACTACACCGTTCCCTCTGTCTGTCTACTGTTATATCTCTACCACTACACCGTTCCCTGTCTGTCTACTGTTATATCTCTACCACTACACCGTTCCCTTTGTCTGTCTACTGTTATATCTCTGTCTGTCTACTGTTATATCTCTACCACTACACCGTTCCCTCTGTCTGTCTACTGTTATATCTCTACCACTACACCGTTCCCTCTGTCTACTGTTATATCTCTACCACTACACCGTTCCCTCTGTCTGTCTACTGTTATATCTCTACCACTACACCGTTCCCTCTGTCTACTGTTATATCTCTACCACTACACCGTTCCCTCTGTCTGTCTACTGTTATATCTCTACCACTACACCGTTCCCTCTGTCTGTCTGTTATATCTCTACCACTACACCGTTCCCTCTGTCTGTCTACTGTTATATCTCTACCACTACACCGTTCCTCTCTGTCTACTGTTATATCTCTACCACTACACCGTTCCCTCTGTCTGTCTACTGTTATACTCTACCACTACACCGTTCCCTCTCTGTCTACTGTTATATCTCTACCACTACACTGTTCCCTCTGTCTGTCTACTGTTATATCTCTACCACTACACCGTTCCCTCTGTCTGTCTACTGTTATATCTCTACCACTACACCGTTCCCTCTGTCTGTCTACTGTTATATCTCTACCACTACACCGTTCCCTCTGTCTACTGTTATACTCTACCACTACACCGTTCCCTCTGTCTACTGTTATATCTCTACCACTACACCGTTCCCTCTGTCTGTCTACTGTTATATCTCTACCACTACACCGTTCCCTCTGTCTACTGTTATATCTCTACCACTACACTGTTCCCTCTGTCTGTCTACTGTTATATCTCTACCACTACACCGTTCCCTCTGTCTACTGTTATATCTCTACCACTACACTGTCCCCCCTGTCTGTCTGTCTGTCTGTCTGTCTGTCTGTCTGTCTGTCTGTCTGTCTGTCTGTCTGTCTGTCTGTCTGTCTGTCTGTCTGTCTGTCTGTCTGTCTGTCTGTCTGTCTGTCTGTCTGTCTGTCTGTCTGTCTGTCTGTCTGTCTGTCTGTCTGTCTGTCTGTCTGTCTGTCTGTCTGTCTGTCTGTCTGTCTGTCTGTCTATCTGTCTGTCTGTCTGTCTGTCTACTGTTATACTCTACCACTACACCGTTCCCTCTGTCTGTCTACTGTTATATCTCTACCACTACACCGTTCCCTCTGTCTGTCTACTGTTATATCTCTACCACTACACCGTTCCCTCTGTCTGTCTACTGTTATATCTCTACCACTACACCGTTCCCTCTGTCTGTCTACTGTTATATCTCTACCACTACACCGTTCCCTCTGTCTGTCTACTGTTATATCTCTACCACTACACCGTTCCCTCTGTCTGTCTACTGTTATATCTCTACCACTACACCGTTCCCTCTGTCTGTCTACTGTTATATCTCTACCACTACACCGTTCCCTCTGTCTGTCTACTGTTATATCTCTACCACTACACCGTTCCCTGTCTGTCTACTGTTATATCTCTACCACTACACTACACCCCTCTGTCTGTCTACTGTTATATCTCTACCACTACACCGTTCCCTCTGTCTGTCTACTGTTATATCTCTACCACTACACCGTTCCCTCTGTCTGTCTACTGTTATATCTCTACCACTACACCGTTCCCTCTGTCTGTCTACTGTTATATCTCTACCACTACACCGTTCCCTCTGTCTGTCTACTGTTATATCTCTACCACTACACCGTTCCCTCTGTCTGTCTACTGTTATATCTCTACCACTACACCGTTCCCTCTGTCTGTCTACTGTTATATCTCTACCACTACACCGTTCCCTCTGTCTGTCTACTGTTATATCTCTACCACGACACCGTTCCCTCTGTCTACTGTTATATCTCTACCACTACACCGTTCCCTCTGTCTGTCTACTGTTATATCTCTACCACTACACTGTTCCCTCTGTCTGTCTACTGTTATATCTCTACCACTACACCGTTCCCTCTGTCTACTGTTATACTCTACCACTACACCGTTCCTGTCTGTCTACTGTTATATCTCTACCACTACACCGTTCCCTCTGTCTGTCTACTGTTATATCTCTCTACCACTACACCGTTCCCTCTGTCTGTCTGTCTGTCTGTCTGTCTGTCTGTCTCTCCACTGTCTGTCTGTCTGTTATGTCTCTCTGTCTGTCTGTCTGTCTGTCTGTCTGTCTGTCTGTTATGTCTGTCTGTCTGTCTGTCTGTCTGTCTGTCTGTCTGTCTGTCTGTCTGTCTGTCTGTCTGTTATGTCTGTCTGTCTGTCTGTCTGTCTGTCTGTCTGTCTGTCTGTCTGTCTGTCTGTCTGTCTGTCTGTCTGTCTGTCTGTCTGTCTGTCTGTCTGTCTGTCTGTCTGTCTGTCTGTCTGTCTGTCTGTCTGTCTGTCTGTCTGTCTGTCTGTCTGTCTGTCTGTCTGTCTGTCTGTCTACTGTTATATCTCTACCACTACACCGTTCCCTCTGTCTGTCTACTGTTATACTCTACCACTACACCGTTCCGTCTGTCTGTCTACTGTTATATCTCTACCACTACACCGTTCCCTCTGTCTGTCTACTGTTATACTCTACCACTACACCGTTCCCTCTGTCTGTCTACTGTTATATCTCTACCACTACACCGTTCCCTCTGTCTACTGTTATATCTCTACCACTACACCGTTCCCTCTGTCTGTCTACTGTTATACTCTACCACTACACCGTTCCCTCTGTCTACTGTTATATCTCTACCACTACACCGTTCCCTCTGTCTACTGTTATATCTCTACCACTACACTGTTCCCTCTGTCTACTGTT
Organism: Oncorhynchus gorbuscha; assembly: GCF_021184085.1. NCBI lineage: Eukaryota > Metazoa > Chordata > Actinopteri > Salmoniformes > Salmonidae > Oncorhynchus > Oncorhynchus gorbuscha. The sequence goes on along the minus strand of NW_025745378.1, from coordinate 218,205 downwards.
ATATCTCTACCACTACACCGTTCCCTCTGTCTGTCTACTGTTATATCTCTACCACTACACCGTTCCCTCTGTCTGTCTACTGTTATATCTCTACCACTACACCGTTCCCTCTGTCTGTCTACTGTTATATCTCTACCACTACACCGTTCCCTCTGTCTGTCTACTGTTATATCTCTACCACTACACCGTTCCCTCTGTCTACTGTTATACTCTACCACTACACCGTTCCCTCTGTCTGTCTACTGTTATACTCTACCACTACACCGTTCCGTCTGTCTGTCTACTGTTATATCTCTACCACTACACCGTTCCCTCTGTCTGTCTACTGTTATATCTCTACCACTACACCGTTCCCTCTGTCTGTCTACTGTTATATCTCTACCACTACACTGTTATATCTCTACCACTACACCGTTCCCTCTGTCTACTGTTATATCTCTACCACTACACCGTTCCCTCTGTCTACTGTTATATCTCTACCACTACACCGTTCCCTCTGTCTGTCTACTGTTATATCTCTACCACTACACCGTTCCCTCTGTCTACTGTTATATCTCTACCACTACACTGTTCCCTCTGTCTGTCTACTGTTATATCTCTACCACTACACCGTTCCCTCTGTCTACTGTTATATCTCTACCACTACACCGTTCCCTCTGTCTGTCTACTGTTATATCTCTACCACTACACTGTTCCCTCTGTCTGTCTACTGTTATATCTCTACCACTACACCGTTCCCTCTGTCTGTCTACTGTTATCTCTCTCTCCCACTACGCTGTTATCTCTCTCTCCCACTACGCTGTTATCTCTCTCTCCCACTACGCTGTTATCTCTCTCTCCCACTACGCTGTTATCTCTCTCTCCCACTACGCTGTTATCTCTCTCTCCCACTACGCTGTTATCTCTCTCTCCCACTACGCTGTTATATCTCTCTCCCACTACGCTGTTATATCTCTCTCCCACTACGCTGTTATCTCTCTCTCCCACTACGCTGTTATCTCTCTCTCCCACTACGCTGTTATCTCTCTCTCCCACTACGCTGTTATCTCTCTCTCCCACTACGCTGTTATCTCTCTCTCCCACTACGCTGTTATATCTCTCTCCCACTACGCTGTTATATCTCTCTCCCACTACGCTGTTATATCCCTCTCCCACTACGCTGTTAGCTCTCTCTCCCACTACGCTGTTATATCTCTCTCCCACTACGCTGTTCTCTCTCTACCAGGGACTACGCTGTTCTCTCTCTACCAGGGACTACGCTGTTCTCTCTCTACCAGGGACTACGCTGTTCTCTCTCTACCAGGGACTACACTGTTATATCTCTACCAGGGACTACACTGTTATATCTCTACCAGGGACTACACTGTTATATCTCTACCACTACACTGTCCCCCCTGTCTGTCTGTCTGTCTGTCTGCTGTTATATCTCTACCACTACACCGTTCCCTCTGTCTGTCTACTGTTATATCTCTACCACTACACCGTTCCCTCTGTCTGTCTACTGTTATATCTCTACCACTACACCGTCTACTGTTATATCCCCACTCTGTCTACTGTTATATCTCTACCACTACACCGTTCCCTCTGTCTGTCTACTGTTATATCTCTACCACTACACCGTTCCCTCTGTCTGTCTACTGTTATATCTCTACCACTACACCGTTCCCTCTGTCTGTCTACTGTTATATCTCTACCACTACACCGTTCCCTCTGTCTGTCTACTGTTATATCTCTACCACTACACCGTTCCCTCTGTCTGTCTACTGTTATATCTCTACCACTACACCGTTCCCTCTGTCTGTCTACTGTTATATCTCTACCACTACACCGTTCCCTCTGTCTGTCTACTGTTATATCTCTACCACTACACCGTTCCCTCTGTCTGTCTACTGTTATATCTCTACCACTACACCGTTCCCTACTGTCTGTCTACTGTTATATCTCTACCACTACACTACGTTCCCTCTGTCTGTCTACTGTTATATCTCTACCACTACACCGTTCCCTCTGTCTGTCTACTGTTATATCTCTACCACTACACCGTTCCCTGTCTGTCTACTGTTATATCTCTACCACTACACCGTTCCCTCTGTCTGTCTACTGTTATATCTCTACCACTACACCGTTCCCTCTGTCTGTCTACTGTTATATCTCTACCACTACACCGTTCCCTCTGTCTGTCTACTGTTATATCTCTACCACTACACCGTTCCCTCTGTCTACTGTTATATCTCTACCACTACACCGTTCCCTCTGTCTGTCTACTGTTATATCTCTACCACTACACCGTTCCTCTGTCTGTCTACTGTTATATCTCTACCACTACACCGTTCCCTCTGTCTGTCTACTGTTATATCTCTACCACTACACCGTTCCCTCTGTCTGTCTACTGTTATATCTCTACCACTACACTGTTCCCTCTGTCTGTCTACTGTTATATCTCTACCACTACACCGTTCCCTCTGTCTGTCTACTGTTATATCTCTACCACTACACCGTTCCCTCTGTCTGTCTACTGTTATATCTCTACCACTACACCGTTCCCTCTGTCTGTCTACTGTTATATCTCTACCACTACACCGTTCCCTCTGTCTGTCTACTGTTATATCTCTACCACTACACCGTTCCCTCTGTCTACTGTTATATCTCTACCACTACACCGTTCCCTCTGTCTGTCTACTGTTATATCTCTACCACTACACCGTTCCCTCTGTCTGTCTACTGTTATATCTCTACCACTACACCGTTCCCTCTGTCTGTCTACTGTTATATCTCTACCACTACTACACCGTTCCCTCTGTCTACTGTTATATCTCTACCACTACACCGTTCCCTCTGTCTGTCTACTGTTATATCTCTACCACTACACCGTTCCCTCTGTCTGTCTACTGTTATATCTCTACCACTGTCTGTCTACTGTTCTCCCACTGTCTGTCTACTGTTATATCTCTACCACTACACCGTTCCTGTCTGTCTACTGTTATATCTCTACCACTACACCGTTCCCTCTGTCTGTCTACTGTTATATCTCTACCACTACACCGTTCCCTCTGTCTGTCTACTGTTATATCTCTACCACTACACCGTTCCCTCTGTCTGTCTACTGTTATATCTCTACCACTACACCGTTCCCTCTGTCTGTCTACTGTTATATCTCTACCACTACACCGTTCCCTCTGTCTGTCTACTGTTATATCTCTACCCACTACACTGTTCCCTTCTGTCTACTGTTATATCTCTGTCTGTCTACTGTTATATCTCTACCACTACACCTGTTCCCTCTGTCTGTCTACTGTTATATCTCTACCACTACACTGTTCGTTCCCTCTGTCTGTCTACTGTTATATCTCTACCACTACACCGTTCCCTCTGTCTGTCTACTGTTATATCTCTACCACTACACCGTTCCCTCTGTCTGTCTACTGTTATATCTCTACCACTACACCGTTCCCTCTGTCTGTCTACTGTTATATCTCTACCACTACACCGTTCCCTCTGTCTGTCTACTGTTATATCTCTACCCTACACTGTTCCCTCTGTCTGTCTACTGTTATATCTCTACCACTACACCGTTCCCTCTGTCTGTCTACTGTTATATCTCTACCACTACACCGTTCCCTCTGTCTACTGTTATATCTCTACCACTACACCGTTCCCTCTGTCTACTGTTATATCTCTACCACTACACCGTTCCCTCTGTCTGTCTACTGTTATATCTCTACCACTACACCGTTCCCTCTGTCTGTCTACTGTTATATCTCTACCACTACACCGTTCCCTCTGTCTACTGTTATATCTCTACCACTACACCGTTCCCTCTGTCTACTGTTATATCTCTACCACTACACCGTTCCCTCTGTCTGTCTGTCTGTCTGTCTGTCTGTCTGTCTGTCTGTCTGTCTGTCTGTCTGTCTGTCTGTTATATGTCTGTCTGTACTGTCTGTCTGTCTGTCTGTCTGTCTGTCTGTCTGTCTGTCTGTCTGTCTGTCTGTCTGTCTGTCTGTCTGTCTGTCTGTCTGTCTGTCTGTCTGTCTGTCTGTCTGTCTGTCTGTCTGTCTGTCTGTCTGTCTGTCTGTCTGTCTGTCTGTCTGTCTGTCTGTCTGTCTGTCTGTTATCTGTCTGTCTGTCTGTCTGTCTGTCTGTCTGTCTGTCTGTCTACTGTTATATCTCTACCACTACACCGTTCCCTCTGTCTGTCTACTGTTATATCTCTACCACTACACCGTTCCGTCTGTCTGTCTACTGTTATATCTCTACCACTACACCGTTCCCTCTGTCTGTCTACTGTTATACTCTACCACTACACCGTTCCCTCTGTCTGTCTACTGTTATATCTCTACCACTACACCGTTCCCTCTGTCTACTGTTATATCTCTACCACTACACCGTTCCCTCTGTCTGTCTACTGTTATATCTCTACCACTACACCGTTCCCTCTGTCTGTCTACTGTTATATCTCTACCACTACACCGTTCCCTCTGTCTGTCTACTGTTATATCTCTACCACTACACCGTTCCCTCTGTCTACTGTTATATCTCTACCACTACACCGTTCCCTCTGTCTACTGTTATATCTCTACCACTACACTGTTCCCTCTGTCTACTGTTATACTCTACCACTACACCGTTCCCTCTGTCTGTCTACTGTTATATCTCTACCACTACACCGTTCCCTCTGTCTGTCTACTGTTATATCTCTACCACTACACCGTTCCCTCTGTCTGTCTACTGTTATATCTCTACCACTACACCGTTCCCTCTGTCTGTCTACTGTTATATCTCTACCACTACACCGTTCCCTCTGTCTACTGTTATATCTCTACCACTACACCGTTCCCTCTGTCTGTCTACTGTTATATCTCTACCACTACACCGTTCCCTCTGTCTGTCTACTGTTATATCTCTACCACTACACCGTTCCCTCTGTCTGTCTACTGTTATATCTCTACCACTACACCGTTCCCTCTGTCTGTCTACTGTTATATCTCTACCACTACACCGTTCCCTCTGTCTGTCTACTGTTATATCTCTACCACTACACCGTTCCCTCTGTCTGTCTACTGTTATATCTCTACCACTACACTGTTCCCTCTGTCTGTCTACTGTTATACTCTACCACTACACCGTTCCCTCTGTCTACTGTTATATCTCTACCACTACACCGTTCCCTCTGTCTACTGTTATATCTCTACCACTACACCGTTCCCTCTGTCTACTGTTATATCTCTACCACTACACCGTTCCCTCTGTCTACTGTTATATCTCTACCACTACACCGTTCCCTCTGTCTACTGTTATATCTCTACCACTACACTGTTCCCTCTGTCTGTCTACTGTTATATCTCTACCACTACACCGTTCCCTCTGTCTGTCTACTGTTATATCTCTACCACTACACCGTTCCCTCTGTCTACTGTTATATCTCTACCACTACACCGTTCCCTCTGTCTACTGTTATATCTCTACCACTACACTGTTATATCTCTACCACTACACCGTTCCCTCTGTCTACTGTTATATCTCTACCACTACACCGTTCCCTCTGTCTACTGTTATATCTCTACCACTACACCGTTCCCTCTGTCTGTCTACTGTTATATCTCTCTACCACTACACTGTTATATCTCTACCACTACACCGTTCCCTCTGTCTACTGTTATATCTCTACCACTACACCGTTCCCTCTGTCTACTGTTATATCTCTACCACTACACCGTTCCCTCTGTCTGTCTACTGTTATACTCTACCACTACACCGTTCCCTCTGTCTACTGTTATATCTCTACCACTACACCGTTCCCTCTGTCTGTCTACTGTTATACTCTACCACTACACCGTTCCCTCTGTCTACTGTTATATCTCTACCACTACACCGTTCCCTCTGTCTGTCTACTGTTATATCTCTACCACTACACTGTTCCCTCTGTCTGTCTACTGTTATATCTCTACCACTACACCGTTCCCTCTGTCTGTCTACTGTTATCTCTCTCTCCCACTACGCTGTTATCTCTCTCTCCCACTACGCTGTTATATCTCTCTCCCACTACGCTGTTATCTCTCTCTCCCACTACGCTGTTATCTCTCTCTCCCACTACGCTGTTATCTCTCTCTCCCACTACGCTGTTATCTCTCTCTCCCACTACGCTGTTATCTCTCTCTCCCACTACGCTGTTATATCTCTCTCCCACTACGCTGTTATCTCTCTCTCCCACTACGCTGTTATCTCTCTCTCCCACTACGCTGTTATCTCTCTCTCCCACTACGCTGTTATCTCTCTCTCCCACTACGCTGTTATCTCTCTCTCCCACTACGCTGTTATATCTCTCTCCCACTACGCTGTTATATCTCTCTCCCACTACGCTGTTATCTCTCTCTCCCACTACGCTGTTATCTCTCTCTCCCACTACGCTGTTATATCTCTCTCCCACTACGCTGTTCTCTCTCTACCAGGGACTACGCTGTTCTCTCTCTACCAGGGACTACGCTGTTCTCTCTCTACCAGGGACTACGCTGTTCTCTCTCTACCAGGGACTACGCTGTTCTATCTCTACCAGGGACTACACTGTTATATCTCTACCAGGGACTACACTGTTATATCTCTACCACTACACTGTCCCCCCTGTCTGTCTGTCTGTCTGTCTGCTGTTATATCTCTACCACTACACCGTTCCCTCTGTCTACTGTTATATCTCTACCACTACACTGTCCCCCCTGTCTGTCTGTCTGTCTGTCTGCTGTTATATCTCTACCACTACACCGTTCCCTCTGTCTGTCTACTGTTATATCTCTACCACTACACCGTTCCCTCTGTCTGTCTACTGTTATATCTCTACCACTACACCGTTCCCTCTGTCTACTGTTATATCTCTACCACTACACCGTTCCCTCTGTCTGTCTCTGTCTGTCTGTCTGTCTGTCTGTTCTGTCTGTCTGTTATATCTCTACTACACCGTTCCCTCTGTCTGTCTGTCTGTTATCTACTGTTATATCTCTACTGTCTACTGTCTGTCTGTCTGTCTGTCTGTCTACTGTTATATCTCTACCACTACACCGTCCCTCTGTCTGTCTACTGTTATATCTCTACCACTACACCGTTCCCTCTGTCTGTCTACTGTTATATCTCTACCACTACACCGTTCCCTCTGTCTGTCTACTGTTATATCTCTACCACTACACCGTTCCCTCTGTCTGTCTACTGTTATATCTCTACCACTACACCGTTCCCTCTGTCTGTCTACTGTTATATCTCTACCACTACACCGTTCCCTCTGTCTACTGTTATATCTCTACCACTACACCGTTCCCTCTGTCTGTCTACTGTTATACTCTACCACTACACCGTTCCCTCTGTCTACTGTTATATCTCTACCACTACACCGTTCCCTCTGTCTACTGTTATATCTCTACCACTACACCGTTCCCTCTGTCTACTGTTATATCTCTACCACTACACCGTTCCCTCTGTCTGTCTACTGTTATATCTCTACCACTACACCGTTCCCTCTGTCTACTGTTATATCTCTACCACTACACCGTTCCCTCTGTCTGTCTACTGTTATATCTCTACCACTACACCGTTCCCTCTGTCTACTGTTATATCTCTACCACTACACCGTTCCCTCTGTCTGTCTACTGTTATATCTCTACCACTACACCGTTCCCTCTGTCTACTGTTATCTCTCTCTCCCACTACGCTGTTATCTCTCTCTCCCACTACGCTGTTATATCTCTCTCCCACTACGCTGTTATCTCTCTCTCCCACTACGCTGTTATCTCTCTCTCCCACTACGCTGTTATCTCTCTCTCCCACTACGCTGTTATCTCTCTCTCCCTGTTACGCTGTTATACACGCTCTCTCTCCCACTACGCTGTTATATCTCTCTCCCACTACGCTGTTATCTCTCTCTCCCACTACGCTGTTATCTCTCTCTCCCACTACGCTGTTATCTCTCTCTCCCACTACGCTGTTATCTCTCTCTCCCACTACGCTGTTATCTCTCTCTCCCACTACGCTGTTATATCTCTCTCCCACTACGCTGTTATATCTCTCTCCCACTACGCTGTTATCTCTCTCTCCCACTACGCTGTTATCTCTCTCTCCCACTACGCTGTTATCTCTCTCTCCCACTACGCTGTTCTCTCTCTACCAGGGACTACGCTGTTCTCTCTCTACCAGGGACTACGCTGTTCTCTCTCTACCAGGGACTACGCTGTTCTCTCTCTACCAGGGACTACACTGTTATATCTCTACCAGGGACTACACTGTTATATCTCTACCACTACACTGTCCCCCCTGTCTGTCTGTCTGTCTGTCTGCTGTTATATCTCTACTCACTACACGCTGTTATCCCTCTGTCTACTGTTATATCTCTACCACTACACTGTCCCCCCTGTCTGTCTGTCTGTCTGTCTACTGTTATATCTCTACCACTACACTGTTCCTCTCTGTCTACTGTTATATCTCTACCACTACTACCGTGTCCCTCTGTCTACTGTTATATCTCTACCACTACTACGCTGTTCCCTCTGTCTACTGTTATATCTCTACCACTACACTGTTCCTGTCTGTCTGTCTGTCTGTCTGTCTGTTATATCTCTGTCCACTACTGTCTGTCTGTCTGTCTGTCTGTCTGTCTGTCTGTCTGTTGTCTCTCTGTCCTGTCTGTCTGTCTGTCTGTCTGTCTGTCTGTCTGTCTGTCTGTCTACTGTCTGTCTGTCTGTCTGTCTGTCTGTCTGTCTGTTATATCTCTGTCACTACACCGTTCCTCTGTCTGTCTACTGTTATATCTCTACCACTACACCGTTCCCTCTGTCTGTCTACTGTTATATCTCTACCACTACACCGTCTGTCTACTGTTATATCTCTACCACTCTGTCCCTCTGTCTACTGTTATATCTCTACCACTACACCGTTCCCTCTGTCTGTCTACTGTTATATCTCTACCACTACACCGTTCCCTCTGTCTGTCTACTGTTATATCTCTACCACTACACCGTTCCCTCTGTCTGTCTACTGTTATATCTCTACCACTACACCGTTCCCTCTGTCTGTCTACTGTTATATCTCTACCACTACACCGTTCTGTCTGTCTACTGTTATATCTCTACCACTACACCGTTCCCTCTGTCTGTCTACTGTTATATCTCTACCACTACACCGTTCCCTCTGTCTGTCTACTGTTATATCTCTACCACTACACCGTTCCCTCTGTCTGTCTACTGTTATATCTCTACCACTACACCGTTCCCTCTGTCTGTCTACTGTTATATCTCTACCACTACACCGTTCCCTCTGTCTGTCTACTGTTATATCTCTACCACTACACCGTTCCCTCTGTCTGTCTACTGTTATATCTCTACCACTACACCGTTCCCTCTGTCTGTCTACTGTTATATCTCTACCACTACACCGTTCCCTCTGTCTGTCTACTGTTATACTCTACCACTACACCGTTCCCTCTGTCTACTGTTATATCTCTACCACTACACCGTTCCCTCTGTCTGTCTACTGTTATATCTCTACCACTACACCGTTCCCTCTGTCTGTCTACTGTTATATCTCTACCACTACACCGTTCCCTCTGTCTGTCTACTGTTATATCTCTACCACTACACCGTTCCCTCTGTCTGTCTACTGTTATATCTCTACCACTACACCGTTCCCTCTGTCTGTCTACTGTTATATCTCTACCACTACACCGTTCCCTCTGTCTACTGTTATATCTCTACCACTACACCGTTCCCTCTGTCTACTGTTATATCTCTACCACTACACCGTTCCCTCTGTCTGTCTACTGTTATATCTCTACCACTACACCGTTCCCTCTGTCTGTCTGTTATATCTCTACCACTACACCGTTCCCTCTGTCTGTCTACTGTTATATCTCTACCACTACACCGTTCCCTCTGTCTACTGTTATATCTCTACCACTACACCGTTCCCTCTGTCTACTGTTATATCTCTACCACTACACCGTTCCCTCTGTCTGTCTACTGTTATATCTCTACCACTACACCGTTCCCTCTGTCTACTGTTATATCTCTACCACTACACCGTTCCCTCTGTCTGTCTACTGTTATATCTCTACCACTACACCGTTCCCTCTGTCTGTCTACTGTTATATCTCTACCACTACACCGTTCCCTCTGTCTACTGTTATATCTCTACCACTACACTGTTCCCTCTGTCTGTCTACTGTTATATCTCTACCACTACACCGTTCCCTCTGTCTGTCTACTGTTATCTCTCTATCCCACTACACCGTTCCCTCTGTCTGTCTACTGTTATCTCTCTCTCCCACTACGCTGTTATCTCTCTCTCCCATTACGCTGTTATCTCTCTCTCCCACTACGCTGTTATCTCTCTCTCCCACTACGCTGTTATCTCTCTCTCCCACTACGCTGTTATCTCTCTCTCCCACTACGCTGTTATCTCTCTCTCCCACTACGCTGTTATCTCTCTCTCCCACTACGCTGTTATCTCTCTCTCCCACTACGCTGTTATCTCTCTCTCCCACTACGCTGTTATCTCTCTCTACCAGGGACTACGCTGTTCTCTCTCTCCCACTACGCTGTTATCTCTCTCTACCCACTACGCTGTTATCTCTCTCTCCCACTACGCTGTTATCTCTCTCTCCCAGGGACTACGCTGTTCTCTCTCTACCAGGGACTACGCTGTTCTCTCTCTACCAGGGACTACGCTGTTCTCTCTCTACCAGGGACTACGCTGTTCTCTCTCTACCAGGGACTACGCTGTTCTCTCTCTACCAGGGACTACGCTGTTCTCTCTCTACCAGGGACTACACTGTTCTCTCTCTCCCAGGGACTACACTGTTATCTCTCTCCCACTACGCTGTTATATCTCTACCAGGGACTACGCTGTTATCTCTCTACCAGGGACTACGCTGTTCTCTCTCTACCAGGGACTACGCTGTTATATCTCTACCAGGGACTACGCTGCTATATCTCTACCAGGGACTACACTGTTATATCTCTACCAGGGACTACACTGTTATATCTCTACCAGGGACTACACTGTTATATCTCTACCAGGGACTACACTGTTATATCTCTACCAGGGACTACACTGTTATATCTCTACCAGGGACTACACTGTTATATCTCTACCAGGGACTACACTGTTATATCTCTACCTGGGACTACACTGTTATCTCTCTACCAGGGACTACACTGTTATCTCTCTACCAGGGACTACACTGTTATCGCTCTACCACTACACACACACACCTGGGGCAGCGATGGGTACTCCGTTGATGCTGGTGAGTTCCTCGGCAGGGCGCTCCTCGATGACAATGTGCCGGCCGCTCTCCAGACTCAGGTCACATGACGTGCTGGGCGCCGCCACGTAGAACGGGATCCCATGGTGCTTTGCGGCGATGGCCAGCTGGTACGTGCCGATTTTGTTGGCCGTGTCACCGTTAGCAACCACCCTGTCCGCCCCTACGACAACAGCTGAGACGGGGAGAGGAAGAGAGAGGAAGAGGGGGAAGGGGTAGGCAGAGGAGAGAGAGAGAGAGAGAGAGAGAGAGAGAGAGAGAGAGAGAGAGAGAGAGAGAGGGGATAGACAGAGAGAGAGAGAGAGAGAAGGGATAGACAGAGAGAGAGGGAGAGAAGGGATAGACAGAGAGAGAGAGAGAGAAGGGATAGACAGAGAGAGAGAGAGAGAGAGGGAAGGGATAGACAGAGAGAGAGAGGGAAGGGATAGACAGAGAGAGAGAGAGAGAGAGAGAAGGGATAGACAGAGAGAGAGAGAGAGAAGGGATAGACAGAGAGAGAGAGAGAGAGAGAGAGAGAGAGAGAGAGAGAGGGAAGGGATAGACAGAGAGAGAGAGGGAAGGGATAGACAGAGCGAGAGAGAGAGGGAGAGGGAAGGGAGAGAGAGAGAGAGAGAGAGAAGGGATAGACAGAGAGAGAGAGAGAGAGAGAAGGGATAGACAGAGAGAGAGAGAGAGAGAGAAGGGATAGACAGAGAGAGAGAGAGAGAGAGAGAAGGGATAGACAGAGAGAGAGAGAGAGAGAGAGAGGGATAGACAGAGAGAGAGAGATAGACAGAGAGAGAGAGAGAGAGAGAAGGGATAGACAGAGAGAGAGAGAGAGAGAGAAGGGATAGACAGAGAGAGAGAGAGAGAGAGAGAGAGAGAGAGAGAGAGAGGGAAGGGATAGACAGAGAGAGAGAGAGAGAAGGGATAGACAGAGAGAGAGAGAGAGAAGGGATAGACAGAGAGAGAGAGAGAGAAGGGATAGACAGAGAGAGAGAGAGAGAGAGAGAGGGATAGACAGAGAGAGAGAGGGAAGGGATAGACAGAGAGAGAGAGAGAGAGAGAGAGAGAGAAGGGATAGACAGAGAGAGAGAGAGAGAGAGAGAGAGAGAGAGAAGGGATAGACAGAGAGAGAGAGAGAGAGAGAGAGAGAGAGAGGGAAGGGATAGACAGAGAGAGAGAGGGAAGGGATAGACAGAGAGAGAGAGAGAGAGGGAAGGGATAGACAGAGAGAGAGAGGGAAGGGATAGACAGAGCGAGAGAGAGAGAGGGAGAGGGAAGGGATAGACAGAGAGAGAGAGGGAAGGGATAGACAGAGAGAGAGAGAGAGAGAGAGAGAGAGAGAGAGAGAGAGAGAGAGAGAGGGATAGACAGAGAGAGACAGAGAGAGAGAGAGAGAGAGAGAGAGAGGGAAGGGATAGACAGAGAGAGAGAGAGAGAGAGAGAGAGGAAGGGATAGACAGAGAGAGAGAGAGAGAGAGAGAGAGAGAGAGAGAGAGAGAGAGAGAGACAGAGAGAGAGAGGGAAGGGATAGACAGAGCGAGAGAGAGAGAGAGAGAGAGGGAAGGGATAGACAGAGAGAGAGAGGGAAGGGATAGACAGAGCGAGAGTGAGAGAGAGAGAGGGAAGGGATAGACAGAGAGAGAGAGGGGAAGGGATAGACAGAGAGAGAGAGAGAGAAGATAGACAGAGAGAGACAGGGATAGACAGAGAGAGAGAGAGAGAGAGAGGGAAGGGATAGACAGAGAGAGAGAGGGGGATAGACAGAGAGAGAGAGGGATAGACAGGGAGAGAGAGAGAGAGGGAGGGATAGAGAGGATAGAGAGAGAGAGGGAGAGAGAGAGAGAGGGAAGGGATAGACAGAGAGAGAGAGGGAAGGGATAGACAGAGAGAGAGGGAAGGGATAGACAGAGAGAGAGAGGGGAAGGGATAGACAGAGAGAGAGAGGATAGAGAGAGAGAGAGAGAGGGAAGGGATAGACAGAGAGAGAGAGGGAAGGGATAGACAGAGAGAGAGAGGAAGGGATAGACAGAGAGAGAGAGAGAGGGATAGACAGAGAGAGAGGAAGGGATAGACAGAGAGAGAGAGAAAAGGGATAGACAGAGCGAGAGAGAGAGAGGGAGAGGGAAGGGATAGACAGAGAGAGAGAGAGAGGGGAAGACAGAGAGAGAGAGGGAAGGGATAGACAGAGAGAGAGAGGGAAGGGATAGACAGAGAGAGAGAGAGGGAAGGGATAGACAGAGAGAGAGAGGAAGGGATAGACAGAGAGAGAGAGAGAGAGAGAGGGATAGACAGAGAGAGAGAGAGAGAGAGAGGGATAGACAGAGAGAGAGAGAGAGAAGGGATAGACAGAGAGAGAGAGGGAAGGGATAGACAGAGAGAGAGAGAGAGAGAGGGAAGGGATAGACAGAGAGGGAGAGAGAGAGAGAGAGAGAGAGGGAAGGGATAGACAGAGAGAGAGAGGGAAGGGATAGACAGAGAGAGAGAGGGAAGGGATAGACAGAGAGAGAGAGGGAAGGGATAGACAGAGAGAGAGAGAGAGAGAGAGAGAGAGAGAGAGAGAGAGGGAAGGGATAGACAGAGAGAGAGAGGGAAGGGATAGACAGAGAGAGAGAGGGAAGGGATAGACAGAGAGAGAGAGAGAGAGGGAAGGGATAGACAGAGAGAGAGAGGGAAGGGATAGACAGAGAGAGAGAGGAAAGGGATAGACAGAGCGAGAGAGAGAGAGGGAGAGGGAAGGGATAGACAGAGAGAGAGAGAGAAGGGATAGACAGAGAGAGAGAGAGAGAGAGAGAGGGAAGGGATAGACAGAGAGAGAGAGAGAGAAGAAGATAGACAGAGAGAGAGAGAGAAGGGATAGACAGAGAGAGAGAGAGAAGGGATAGACAGAGAGAGAGAGAGAGAGAGAGAGAGAGAGAGAGAGAGAGAGAGGAAAGGGATAGACAGAGAGAGAGAGGGAGAAGGATAGACAGAGAGAGAGAGAGAGAGGGGAAGGGATAGAGAGAGAGAGAGAGGGAAGGGATAGACAGAGAGAGAGAGAGAGAGGGGAAGGGATAGACAGAGAGAGAGAGGGAAGGGATAGACAGAGAGAGAGAGAGAGAGGGAAGGGATAGACAGAGAGAGAGAGGAGAAGGGATAGACAGAGAGAGAGAGAGAGAGAAGGAAGGGATAGACAGAGAGAGAGAGAGAGAAGGGATAGACAGAGAGAGAGAGAGAAGGGATAGACAGAGAGAGAGAGAGAGAGAGAGAGAGAGAGAGAGAGAGAGAGAGAGAGGGAAGGGATAGACAGAGAGAGAGAGGGAAGGGATAGACAGAGAGAGAGAGAGAGAGAGAAGGGATAGACAGAGAGAGAGAGAGAGAGGGAAGGGATAGACAGAGAGAGAGAGAGAGAGGGAAGGGATAGACAGAGAGAGAGAGAGAGAGAGGGAAGGGATAGACAGAGAGAGAGAGGGAAGGGATAGACAGAGAGAGAGAGAGAGAGAGGAAGGGATAGACAGAGAGAGAGAGAGAGAGGGAAGGGATAGACAGAGAGAGAGAGAGAGAAGGGATAGACAGAGAGAGAGAGAGAGAGAAGGGATAGACAGAGAGAGAGAGAGAGAGGGAAGGGATAGACAGAGAGAGAGAGAGAGAGAGAGAGGGAAGGGATAGACAGAGCGAGAGAGAGAGAGGGAAGGGATAGACAGAGAGAGAGAGAGAGAGAGAGGGATAGATAGACAGAGCGAGAGAGAGAGAGAGGGAAGGGATAGACAGAGCGAGAGAGAGAGAGAGAGAGAGAGAGAGAGAGAGAGAGAGAGGGAAGGGATAGACAGAGCGAGAGAGAGAGAGAGAGAGGGAAGGGATAGACAGAGAGAGAGAGGGAAGGGATAGACAGAGAGAGAGAGAGAGAGAGAAGGGATAAACAGAGAGAGAGAGAGAGAGAGAGAGAGGGAAGGGATAGACAGAGAGAGAGAGAGAGAATGGATAGACAGAGAGAGAGAGAGGGAAGGGATAGACAGAGAGAGAGAGAGGGAAGGGATAGACAGAGCGAGAGAGAGAGAGGGAGAGGGAAGGGATAGACAGAGAGAGAGAAGGGATAGACAGAGAGAGAGGAAGAGAGAGAGAGAGAGAGTCAGAGAGAGAGGAGAGTAGACAGAGAGAGAGAGAGAGAGAGAGAGAGAGAGAGAGAGAGAGAGAGAGAGAGAAGGGATAGAGACAATGATAGACAGAGAGAGAGAAGGGATAGACAGAGAGAGAGAGAGAGAGGAAGGGATAGACAGAGAGAGAGAGAGGGAGAGGGAAGGGATAGACAGAGAGAGAGAGGGAAGGGATAGACAGAGAGAGAGAGGCAGTCAGAGAGAGAGAGAGAGAGAGAGAGAGAGAAGGGATAGACAGAGAGAGAGAGAGAGAGAGAGAGAGGAGAGAGAGAGAGAGGAGAGAGAGAGAGAGAGAGCAGGAGGGAGAGAGAGAGAGAGAGAGGGAAGGGATAGACAGAGAGAGCAGTCAGACAGAGGGATAGACAGAGAGAGAGGAAGGGATAGACAGAGAGAGAGAGAGGAGGAAGGGATAGACAGAGAGAGAGAGAGAGAAGGGATAGACAGAGAGAGGAAGGGATAGACAGAGAGAGAGAGGGAAGGGATAGACAGAGAGAGAGAGAGAAGGGGCCTCAGAGAGAGAGAGAGAGAGAGAGAGAGAGAGAGAAGGGATAGACAGAGAGAGAGAGAGAGAGACAGGAGACAGAGAGAGAGAGAGAAGGGATAGACAGAGAGAGAGAGAGAGAAGGGATAGACAGAGAGAGAGAGAGAGAGAGAGAGAGAGAGAGAGAGAGAGAGAGAGAGAGAGAGAGAGAGAAGGGATAGACAGAGAGAGAGAGAGGAAGGGATAGACAGAGAGAGAGAGAGAGAGGGAAGGGATAGACAGAGAGAGAGAGGAAGGGATAGACAGAGCAGAGAGGGAGAGGGAGAGGAAGGGATAGACAGAGAGAGAGGGGAAGGGATAGACAGAGAGAGAGAGAGAGAGAGAGGGGATAGACAGAGAGAGAGAGAGAGAGAGAGAGAGAGAGAGAGAGAGGGAAAGGGACAGACACAGAGAGAGAGAGAAGGGATAGACAGAGAGAGAGAGAGAGAAGGGATAGACAGAGAGAGAGAGAGAGATGACAGAGGAGAAGAGACCAGAGGGAAGGGATAGACAGAGAGAGAGGGAAGGGATAGACAGAGCGAGAGAGAGAGAGAGGGAAGGGATAGACAGAGCGAGAGAGAGAGAGAGAGAGAGAGAGAGAGAGAGAGAGAGAGAGAGGGAGAGGGAAGGGATAGACAGAGAGAGAGAGAAGAAATAACAGTATAGTGATAAGAGATGGATAGAACATCAAACCAGAGCAGTTATTGGAGAAGAAGAGAGAGTAAAGACAGGCAGTCAGTCAGACAGGCAGTCAGGCAGGCAGTCAGTCAGTCAGTTAGACAGGCAGTCAGACAGACAGGCAGTCAGTCAGACAGGCAGTCAGGCAGTCAGTCAGACAGGCAGTCAGGCAGGCAGGCAGGCAGGCAGGCAGGCAGGCAGTCAGTCAGTCAGTCAGTTAGACAGGCAGTCAGACAGACAGGCAGTCAGACAGGCAGGCAGTCAGGCAGGCAGTCAGGCAGTCAGACAGGCAGGCAGTCAGGCAGGCAGGCAGGCAGTCAGGCAGTCAGGCAGGCAGGCAGTCAGACAGACAGTCAGGCAGGCAGTCAGACAGACAGGCAGTCAGACAGACAGGCAGTCAGACAGTCAGTCAGTCAGTCAGAGGCAGGCAGGCAGTCAGACAGGCAGTCAGGCAGGCAGACAGGCAGTCAGACAGGCAGTCAGACAGGCAGTCAGACAGACAGTCTGTGTATACCTGTGATGCTCTTCTCTCTCATGGTGAGTGCAGCCATGCTGTCTGTGATGAGAGTAGCAGGGAAACCTTCAGCCACGGCCTCATAGGCTGTCAGTCTGGCCCCTTGGTTATAGGGTCTGGTCTCTGTACAATACATCCGCTTCAGTCTGCCGAGAGCATGGAGGGAACGCACCACACCTGGAGACACACACACTGGTTATAGTCTGGTACTAGAGCATGGAGGGAACACACCACACCTGGAGACACACACACTGGTTATAGTCTGGTACTAGAGCATGGAGGGAACGCACCACACCTGGAGACACACACACTGGTTATAGTCTGGTACTAGAGCATGGAGGGAACACACCACACCTGGAGACACACTCTGGTTATAGTCTGGTACTAGAGCATGGAGGGAACACACCACACCTGGAGACACACACTGGTTATAGTCTGGTACTAGAGCATGGAGGGAACACACCACACCTGGAGACACACACACTGGTTATAGTCTGGTACTAGAGCATGGAGGGAACACACCACACCTGGAGACACACACACTGGTTATAGTCTGGTACTAGAGCATGGAGGGAACACACCACACCTGGAGACACACACACTGGTTATAGTCTGGTACTAGAGCATGGAGGGAACACACCACACCTGGAGACACACACACTGGTTATAGTCTGGTACTAGAGCATGGAGGGAACACACCACACCTGGAGACACACACACTGGTTATAGTCTGGTACTAGAGCATGGAGGGAACACACCACACCTGGAGACACACACACTGGTTATAGTCTGGTACTAGAGCATGGAGGGAACACACCACACCTGGAGACACACACACTGGTTATAGTCTGGTACTAGAGCATGGAGGGAACGCACCACACCTGGAGACACACTCTGGTTATAGTCTGGTACTAGAGCATGGAGGGAACACACCACACCTGGAGACACACACACTGGTTATAGTCTGGTACTAGAGCATGGAGGGAACGCACCACACCTGGAGACACACTCTGGTTATAGTCTGGCACTAGAGCATGGAGGGAACACACCACACCTGGAGACACACACACTGGTTATAGTCTGGTACTAGAGCATGGAGGGAACACACCACACCTGGAGACACACTCTGGTTATAGTCTGGTACTAGAGCATGGAGGAACCACCACACCTGGAGACACACACTGGTTATAGTCTGGTACTAGAGCATGGAGGGAACGCACCACACCTGGAGACACACACTGGTTATAGTCTGGTACTAGAGCCCAGAGACTCTCTGGTTATAGTCTGGTACTAGAGCCCAGAGACTCTCTGGTTATAGTCTGGTACTAGAGCCCAGAGACTCTCTGGTTATAGTCTGGTACTAGAGCCCAGAGACTCTCTGGTTATAGTCTGGTACTAGAGCCCAGAGACTCTCTGGTTATAGTCTGGTACTAGAGCCCAGAGACTCTCTGGTTATAGTCTGGTACTAGAGCCCAGAGACTCTCTGGTTATAGTCTGGTACTAGAGCCCAGAGACACACTGGTTATAGTCTGGTACTAGAGCCCAGAGACACTCTGGTTATAGTCTGGTACTGGAGCCCAGAGACACTGGTTATAGTCTGGTACTGGAGCCCAGACACACTGGTTATAGTCTGGTACTAGAGCACAGAGACACACTGGTTATAGTCTAGTACTAGAGCACAGAGACACACTGGTTATAGTCTGGTACTAGAGCACAGAGACACACTGGTTATAGTCTGGTACTAGAGCCCAGACACACTGGTTATAGTCTGGTACTAGAGCCCAGAGACTCTGGTTATAGTCTGGTACTAGAGCACAGAGACACACTGGTTATAGTCTGGTACTAGAGCCCAGAGACACACTGGTTATAGTCTGGTACTAGAGCCCAGACACACTGGTTATAGTCTGGTACTAGAGCCCAGAGACTCTCTGGTTATAGTCTGGTACTAGAGCACAGAGACACACTGGTTATAGTCTGGTACTAGAGCACAGAGACACACTGGTTATAGTCTGGTACTAGAGCCCAGACACACTGGTTATAGTCTGGTACTAGAGCCCAGAGACACACTGGTTATAGTCTGGTACTAGAGCCCAGAGACTCTCTGGTTATAGTCTGGTACTAGAGCATGGAGGGAACACACCACACCTGGAGACACACACACTGGTTATAGTCTGGTACTAGAGCATGGAGGGAACGCACCACACCTGGAGACACACACACTGGTTATAGTCTGGTACTAGAGCATGGAGGGAACACACCACACCTGGAGACACACTCTGGTTATAGTCTGGTACTAGAGCATGGAGGGAACGCACCACACCTGGAGACACACACACTGGTTATAGTCTGGTACTAGAGCATGGAGGGAACGCACCACACCTGGAGACACTGGTTATAGTCTGGTACTAGAGCCCAGAGACTCTCTGGTTATAGTCTGGTACTAGAGCCCAGAGACTCTCTGTTTATAGTCTGGTACTAGAGCCCAGAGACTCTCTGGTTATAGTCTGGTACTAGAGCCCAGAGACTCTCTGGTTATAGTCTGGTACTAGAGCCCAGAGACTCTCTGGTTATAGTCTGGTACTAGAGCCCAGAGACTCTCTGGTTATAGTCTGGTACTAGAGCCCAGAGACACACTGGTTATAGTCTGGTACTAGAGCCCAGAGACACACTGGTTATAGTCTGGTACTGGAGCCCAAAGACACACTGGTTATAGTCTGGTACTGGAGCCCAGACACACTGGTTATAGTCTGGTACTAGAGCACAGAGACACACTGGTTATAGTCTAGTACTAGAGCACAGAGACACACTGGTTATAGTCTGGTACTAGAGCACAGAGACACACTGGTTATAGTCTGGTACTAGAGCCCAGACACACTGGTTATAGTCTGGTACTAGAGCCCAGAGACTCTCTGGTTATAGTCTGGTACTAGAGCACAGAGACACACTGGTTATAGTCTGGTACTAGAGCCCAGAGACACACTGGTTATAGTCTGGTACTAGAGCCCAGACACACTGGTTATAGTCTGGTACTAGAGCCCAGAGACTCTCTGGTTATAGTCTGGTACTAGAGCACAGAGACACACTGGTTATAGTCTGGTACTAGAGCACAGAGACACACTGGTTATAGTCTGGTACTAGAGCCCAGACACACTGGTTATAGTCTGGTACTAGAGCCCAGAGACACACTGGTTATAGTCTGGTACTAGAGCCCAGAGACTCTCTGGTTATAGTCTGGTACTAGAGCCCAGAGACACACTGGTTATAGTCTGGTACTAGACCTCGGAGACTCTCTGGTTATAGTCTGGTACTAGAGCCCAGACACACTGGTTATAGTCTGCTACTAGAGCCCAGAGACTCTCTGGTTATAGTCTGGTACTAGAGCCCAGACACACTGGTTATAGTCTGGTACTAGAGCCCAGACACACTGGTTATAGTCTGGTACTAGAGCACAGACACTGGTTATAGTCTGGTACTAGAGCCCAGACACACTGGTTATAGTCTGGTACTAGACCTCGGAGACTCTCTGGTTATAGTCTGGTCTCCCAGACACTGGTTATAGTCTGGTACTAGAGCCCAGACACACTGGATAAGAGCGTCTGCTAAATGACTCTGTAAATGTGGTACTAGAGCACAGACACACTGGTTATAGTCTGGTACTAGAGCCCAGACACACTGGTTATAGTCTGGTACTAGAGCCCAGACACACTGGTTATAGTCTGGTACTAGAGCCCAGACACACTGGTTATAGTCTGGTACTAGAGCCCAGACACACTGGTTATAGTCTGGTACTAGAGCCCAGAGACTCTCTGGTTATAGTCTGGTACTAGAGCCCAGACACACTGGTTATAGTCTGGTACTAGAGCACAGAGACACACTGGTTATAGTCTGGTACTAGAGCACAGAGACACACTGGTTATAGTCTGGTACTAGAGCCCAGAGACTCTCTGGTTATAGTCTGGTACTAGAGCCCAGAGACTCTCTGTCTTACCCAGTGCGGTGCCGTATCCTGCCGTGGCCAGTGACCCGGTGTTGCAGTGAGTTAAGATAGTGACAGAGTCTCGGGGAACACCAGACAGGATGTGTTGAGCTCCGTAGTTACCGATCTTCTTGTTGTCATTGACATCCCGCTCCAGCATCTCCTCGATCCAGCCAATCACACTGCAGAATGGGCGGGGATTAGAGGAGAGGGAGTGTCTGTCATTAAGCAGTCTTCCCTTTTCACCTTCTGATCTACTCTTTAGTTTAGTCCACTTTCATGTTCTGACTGTCTGGTCTCCCTCTCTCTCTCTGAGTCTCCCTCTCTCTCTCTCTCTCTGGGTCTCCCTCTCTCTCTCTCTCTGGGTCTCCCTCTCTCTCTCTGAGTCTCCCTCTCTCTCTCTCTCTGGGTCTCCCTCTCTCTCTCTGGGTCTCCCCCTCTCTCTCTCTCTCTGGGTCTCCCTCTCTCTCTCTCTGGGTCTCCCTCTCTCTTTCTCTGGGTCTCCCTCTCTCTCTCTCTGGGTCTCCCTCTCTCTCTCTCTGGGTCTCTCTCTCTCTCTCTCTGGGTCTCCCTCTCTCTCTCTCTGGGTCTCCCTCTCTCTCTCTCTGGGTCTCCCTCTCTCTTTCTCTGGGTCTCCCTCTCTCTTTCTCTGGGTCTCCCTCTCTCTCTCTCTCTGGGTCTCCCTCTCTCTCTCTGGGTCTCCCTCTCTCTCTCTCTCTCTGGGTCTCCCTCTCTCTCTCTGGGTCTCCCTCTCTCTTTCTCTGGGTCTCCCTCTCTCTCTCTCTCTCTGGGTCTCCCTCTCTCTCTCTCTCTCTGGGTCTCCCTCTCTCTCCTCTCTCTCTGGGTCTCCCTCTCTCTCTCTCTCTCTGGGTCTCCCTCTCTCTCCCTCTCTCTCTGGGTCTCCCTCTCTCTCTCTCTCTCTCTGGGTCTCCCTCTCTCTCTCTCTCTCTCTGGGTCTCCCTCTCTCTCTCTCTCTCTCTGGGTCTCCCTCTCTCTCTCTCTCTGGGTCTCCCTCTCTCTCTCTCTCTCTCTGGGTCTCCCTCTCTCTCTCTCTCTCTCTCTCTCTCTGGGTCTCCCTCTCTCTCTCTCTCTCTCTCTGGGTCTCCCTCTCTCTCTCTCTGGGTCTCCCTCTCTCTCCCTCTCTCTGGGTCTCCCTCTCTCTCCCTCTCTCTGGGTCTCCCTCTCTCTCCCTCTCTCCCTCTCTCTGGGTCTCCCTCTCTCTCCCTCTCTCTGGGTCTCCCTCTCTCTCCCTCTCTCTGGGTCTCCCTCTCTCTCCCTCTCTTTCTCTCCCTCTCTGGGTCTCCCCCTCTCTCTCTCCCTCTCTCGGTCTCCCCCTCTCTCTCTCTCTCTGGGTCTCCCCCTCACTCTGGGTCTCCCTCTCTCTCTGGGTCTCCCCCTCTCTCTCTCTGGGTCTCCCTCTCTCTCTCTCTCTGTCTCCCTCTCTCTCTCTCTGGGTCTCCCTCTCTCTCTCTCTGGGTCTCCCTCTGGGTCTCCCTCTCTCTCTCTCTCTGGGTCTCCCTCTCTCTCTCTCTCTGGGTCTCCCTCTCTCTCTCTCTCTGGGTCTCCCTCTCTCTCTCTCTCTGGGTCTCCCCCTCTCTCTCTCTCTGGGTCTCTCTCTCTCTCTGGGTCTCCCTCTCTCTCTCTCTCTCCCATCCTCCTCGCTCTCTGGGTCTCCCTCTCTCTCTCTCTCTCTCTGGGTCTCCCTCTCTCTCCCTCTCTCTCCCTGGGTCTCCCCCTCTCTCTCTGGGTCTCCCCCTCTCTCTCTGGGTCTCCCCCTCTCTCTCTGGGTCTCCCCCTCTCTCTCTCTCCCTCTCCCCCTCTCTCTGGGTCTCCCCCTCTCTCTCTGGGTCTCCCTCTCTCTCTCTCTCTCCATCTCCCTCTCTCTCTCTCTCTGGGTCTCCCTCTCTCTCTCTCTCTGGGTCTCCCTCTCTCCCTCTCTCTCTGGGTCTCCCTCTCTCTCTCTCTCTGGGTCTCCCTCCTCTCTCTCTCTGTGTCTCCCCCTCTCTCTCTCTCTCTCCGTCTCCCCTCTCTCTCTCTCTCTGGGTCTCCCCCTCTCTCTCTCTCTCTGGGTCTCCCCCTCTCTCTCTCTCTCTGGGTCTCCCCCTCTCTCTCTCTCTCTCTCTGGGTCTCCCCCTCTCTCTCTCTCTCTGGGTCTCCCCCTCTCTCTCTCTGTGTCTCCCTCTCTCTGGGTCTCCCTCTCTCTCTGGGTCTCCCTCTCTCTCTGGGTCTCCCTCTCTCTCCCTCTCTGGGTCTCCCCCTCTCTCTGAGTCTCTCTCTCTGGGTCTCCCTCTCTCTCTCTCTGGGTCTCCCCTCTCTCTCTCTCTCTCTGGGTCTCCCCCTCTCTCTCTCTCTGGGTCTCCCCCTCTCCCTCTCTGGGTCTCCCCCTCTCCCTCTCTGGGTCTCCCCCCTCTCCCTCTCTCTCCCCCTCTCTCTCTCTGGGTCTCCCCCTCTCTCTGAGTCTCTCTCTCTGGGTCTCCCTCTCTCTCTCTCTCTCTCTCTGGGTCTCCCTCTCTCTCTCTCTCTCTCCCTGGGTCTCCCCCTCTCTCTCTGGGTCTCCCCTCTCCTCTCTGTCTCCCCCTCTCTCTCTGGGTCTCCCCCTCTCTCTCTGGGTCTCCCCCTCTCTCTCTGGGTCTCCCCCTCTCTCTCTCCCTCTCCCTCTCTCTCTCTCTCTGGGTCTCCCTCTCTCTCTCTCTCTCTGGGTCTCCCTCTCTCTCTCTCTCTGGGTCTCCCTCTCTCTCTCTCTCTGGGTCTCCCTCTCTCTCTCTCTCTGGGTCTCCCTCTCTCTCTCTCTCTGGGTCTCCCCTCTCTCTCTCTCTGGGTCTCCCTCTCTCTCTCTCTGGGTCTCCCCCTCTCTCTCTCTCTGGGTCTCCCCCTCTCTCTCTCTCTCTGGGTCTCCCCCTCTCTCTCTCTCTCTCTCTCTCTGGGTCTCCCCCTCTCTCTCTCTCTCTCTGGGTCTCCCCCTCTCTCTCTCTCTCTGGGTCTCCCCCTCTCTCTCTCTGTGTCTCCCTCTCTCGGTCTCCTCCTCTCTGGGTCTCCCTCTCTCTCTGGGTCTCCCTCTCTCTCCCTCTCTGGGTCTCCCCCTCTCTCTGGTCTCTCTCCTGGGTCTCCCTCTCTCTCTCTGGGTCTCCCCTCTCTCTCTCTCTCTGGGTCTCCCCTCTCTCTCTCTCTCTCCCTCTCCTCCCTCCCTCTCTCTCTCCTCTCTGGGTCTCCCCTCTCTCTCTCTCTGGGTCTCCCCTCTCCTCTCTGGGTCTCCCCCTCTCCCTCTCTGGGTCTCCCCCTCTCTCTCTCTGGGTCTCCCCCTCTCCCTCTCTGGGTCTCCCTCTCCACCCTCTCTGGGTCTCCCCTCTCTCTGGGTCTCCCCTCTCTCTGGGTCTCCCCCCTCCCTCTCTCTGGGTCTCCCCCTCTCCCTCTCTCTGGGTCTCCCTCTCTCTCTCTCTGGGTCTCCCCTGGGTCTCCCTCTCTCTCCCTGGGTCTCCCTCTCTCTCCCTGGGTCTCCCTCTCTCTCCCTGGGTCTCCCTTCCTCTCTCTCTCTGGGTCTCCCTCCCTCTCTCTCTCTGGGTCTCCCTCTCTCTCTCTGGGTCTCCCTCTCTCTCTCTGAGTCTCCCTCTCTCTCTCTCTCTCCGAGTCTCCCTCTCTCTCTGAGTCTCCCTCTCTCTCTGAGTCTCCCTCTCTCTCTGAGTCTCCCTCTCTCTCTGAGTCTCTCTCTCTCCAGTCTCTCTCTCTCTCATCCAGTCTCCTCCTCTGAGTCTCTCTCTCTCCTGACATCCACCCATCCCTCTCTCTCTCCCTACATCCATCCCTCCCTACATCCATCCCTCCCTCTCTCTCCCTACATCCATCCCTCCCTCTCTCTCCCTACATCCATCCCTCCCTCTCTCTCTCCCTACATCCATCCCTCCCTCTCTCTCTCCCTACATCCATCCCTCCCTCTCTCTCCCTACATCCATCCCTCCCTCTCTCTCCCTACATCCATCCCTCCCTCTCTCTCCCTACATCCATCCCTCCCTCTCTCTCCCTACATCCATCCCTCCCTCTCTCTCCCTACATCCATCCCTCCCTCTCTCTCCCCTACATCCATTCCTCCCTCTCTCTCTCCCTACATCCATCCATCCCTCCATCTCTCTCCCTGGGTCTCCCTCTCTCCCTACATCCATCCCTCCCTCTCTCTCCCTACATACATCCATCCCTCCCTCTCTCTCTCTCCCCCTACATCCATCCCTCCCTCTCTCTCTACATCCATCCCTCTCTCTCTCCCTACATCCATCCCTCCCTCTCTCTCTCTCCCCTACATCCATCCCTCCCTCTCTCTCTCCCTACATCCATCCCTCCCTCTCTCTCCCTACATCCATCCCTCCCTCTCTCTCTCCCTACATCCATCCCTCCCTCTCTCTCTCCCTACATCCATCCCTCCCTCTCTCTCTCTCTCCCTACATCCATCCCTCCCTCTCTCTCTCTCCCTACATCCATCCCTGCCTCCCTCTCTCTCTCCCTACATCCATCCCTCCCTCTCTCTCTCCCTACATCCATCCCTGCCTCCCTCTCTCTCCCTCCATCCATCCCTCCCTCACTCTCTTCCCCTACATCCATCCCTCCCTCTCTCTCCCTACATCCATCCCTCCCTCTCTCTCTCCCTACATCCATCCCTCCCTCCCTCCCTCCATCTCCCTACATCCATCCCTCCCTCCATCCCTCCTTCCATCTCTCTCCCTGGGTCTCCCTCTCTCCCTACATCCATCCCTCTCTCTCTCTCTCCCTACATCCATCCCTCCCTCTCTCTCTCTCCCTACAGCCATCCCTCCCTCCCTCCATCTCCCTACATCCATCCCTCCTTCCATCTCTCTCCCTGGGTCTCCCTCTCTCCCTACATCCATCCCCCTCTCTCTCTCTCTCCCTACATCCATCCCTCCTCTCTCTCTCTCTCTACATCCATCCCTTCCTCCCTCTCTCTCTCCCTACATCCATCCCTTCCTCCCTCTCTCTCTCCCTACATCCATCCCTCCCTCTCTCTCTCTCTCTCCCTACATCCATCCCTCCCTCTCTGTCTCTCTCTCCCTACATCCACCCCTCCCTCTCTCTCCCTACATCCACCCTCCCTCTCTCTCTCCCCTACATCCACCCATCCCTCTCTCTCTCTCTACATCCACCCTCCACCCATCTCCTCTCTCTCCCCTACATCCACCCCTCCCTCTCTCTCTCCCTACATCCACCCATCCCTCCATCTCTCTCCCTACATCCACCCATCCCCCTCTCTCTCCCTACATCCACCCATCCCCCTCTCTCTCCCTACATCCACCCATCCCCCCATCTCTCTCTCTCTCTCCCTACATCCATCCCTCCCTCTCTCTCTCTCTCCCTACATCCATCCCTCCCTCTCTCTCTCTCCCTACATCCACCCCTCCCTCTCTCTCTCTCCCTACATCCACCCCTCCCTCTCTCTCCCTACATCCACCCCTCCCTCTCTCTCCCCCTACATCCACCCATCCCCCCATCCCTCTCTCTCTCTCCCTACATCCATCCCTCCCTCTCTCTCTCCCTACATCCACCCCTCCCTCTCTCTCTCTCCCTACATCCACCCTCCCCTCTCTCTCTCTCCCTACATCCACCCCTCCCTCTCTCTCTCTCCCTACATCCACCCCTCCCTCTCTCTCTCTCCCTACATCCACCCCTCCCTCTCTCTCTCTCCCTACATCCACCCCTCCCTCTCTCCCTACATACACCCCTCTCTCTCTCCCTACATACACCCCTCTCTCTCTCTCTCCCTACATCCACCCCTCTCTCTCTCTCTCCCTACATCCACCCCTCTCTCTCTCTCTCCCTACATCCACCCCTCTCTCTCTCTCTCCCTACATCCACCCCTCCCTCTCTCCCTCCCTACATCCACCCCTCCCTCTCTCCCTACATCCATCCCTCTCTCCCTCCCTACATCCACCCCTCTCTCTCTCTCCCTACATCCATCCATCCCTCTCTCTCCCTCTCCCTACATCCATCCATCCCTCTCTCTCTCTCTCCCTACATCCATCCATCCCTCTCTCTCTATAGTCATCCCTCTCTCTCTCCATACATTCATCCCTCTCCCCATCTCTCTCCCTCCATCCATCTCTCTCCCTACATCCATCCCTCCCTCCATCTCTCTCCCTCCACCCATCCCTCCCTCCATCTCCATCTCTCTACACCCATTCCTCTCTCCCTCCCTCCCTCCACCCATCCCTCCCTCCATCTCTCTCCCTACATCCATCCCTCCCACCCATCCATCCATCCCTCCCTCCATCTCCATCTCTCAACACCCATTCCTCTCTCCCTCCCTCCACCCATCCCTCTCTCCATACCTCTCTGTGAGTTGTTCTGGGTTTTTCTCCATGCTCTCGTTCTCGGCAAACTCCATCAGTTCTCGGGCGGCCCGGCCCATATTGACAGCCGTGGGTCTTGCAGAAGTCAGGTGACACAGAGACTCCCGGATGAAGGTCACGGGGTCGTTGCCCCCGGCACCTGCGCGCAGCTCCACTGCCAGGCTCAGACAGCCTACGATGGCGATGGCAGGAGCCCCCCGTACCTGAAGGGAGAGAAGGAATGGAGGAGGAGAAGGAATGGAGGAGGAGAAGGAATGGAGGGGGAGAAGGAATGGAGGGAGAGAAGGAATGGAGGGGGAGAAGGAATGGAGGAGGAGAAGGAATGGAGGAGGAGAAGGAATGGAGGAGGAGAAGGAATGGAGGAGGAGAAGGAATGGAGGGAGAGAAGGAATGGAGGAGGAGAAGGAATGGAGGGGGAGAAGGAATGGAGGGGGAGAAGGAATGGAGGGGAGAAGGAATGGAGGGGAGAAGGAATGGAGGGGAGAAGGAATGGAGGGGAGAAGGAATGGAGGGGAGAAGGAATGGAGGAGGAGAAGGAATGGAGGAGGAGAAGGAATGGAGGGGGAGAAGGAATGGAGGAGGAGAAGGAATGGAGGAGGAGAAGGAATGGAGGAGGAGAAGGAATGGAGGGGAGAAGGAATGGAGGGGGAGAAGGAATGGAGGAGGAGAAGGAATGGAGGGGAGAGAATGGAATGGAGGGGGAGAAGGAATGGAGGGGAGAAGGAATGGAGGGGAGAAGGAATGGAGGGGGAGAAGGAATGGAGGGGGAGAAGGAATGGAGGAGGGAGAAGGAATGGAGGAGGAGAAGGAATGGAGGAGGAGAGAAGGAATGGAGGAGGAGAAGGAATGGAGGGGAGAAGGAATGGAGGGGAGAAGGAATGGAGGGGAGAAGGAATGGAGGGGGAGAAGGAATGGAGGAGGAGAAGGAATGGAGGGGAGAAGGAATGGAGGGGAGAAGGAATGGAGGGGAGAAGGAATGGAGGAGGAGAAGGAATGGAGGAGGAGAGGGAATGGAGGGGGAGAAGGAATGGAGGAGGAGAAGGAATGGAGGGGGAGAAGGAATGGAGGAGGAGAAGGAATGGAGGGGGAGAAGGAATGGAGGAGGAGAAGGAATGGAGGAGGAGAAGGAATGGAGGAGGAGAAGGAATGGAGGAGAAGGAATGGAGGAGGAGAAGGAATGGAGGAGGGAGAAGGAATGGAGGAGGGAGAAGGAATGGAGGAGGAGAAGGAATGGAGGAGGAGAAGGAATGGAGGAGGAGAAGGAATGGAGGAGGAGAAGGAATGGAGGAGGAGAAGGAATGGAGGAGGGAGAAGGAATGGAGGAGGGAGAAGGAATGGAGGAGGGAGAAGGAATGGAGGGGGAACCAGACATCATATTGGAATTGAGCCTTTGAACATTTCTTGTAATCCTCCAGGTAAACCAGAGAGGGAGGACCTGTGTGTCTATCGAACTCTTATTGGTCTTTATCATACACGTGTCTCCTCCCATCTCTCCTCGCCTGCTGGAACCCCCACACTCCTCTAGAACTCTCCTGTCCAAAAGACTGAAACTATGCAGTACGAGGCTATACCAGACAGGACCGTATGCAGGCAACACCAGACAGGACCGTATGCAGGCAATAACCAGACAGGGCCGTATGCAGGCAATAACCAGACAGGGCCGTATGCAGGCAATAACCAGACAGGGCCGTATGCAGGCAATAACCAGACAGGACCGTATGCAGGCAATAACCAGACAGGACCGTATGCAGGCAATAACCAGACAGGACCGTATGCAGGCAATAACCAGACAGGACCGTATGCAGGCAATAACCAGACAGGACCGTATGCAGGCAATAACCAGACAGGACCGTATGCAGGCAATAACCAGACAGGACCGTATGCAGGCAATAACCAGACAGGACCGTATGCAGGCAATAACCAGACAGGGCCGTATGCAGGCAATAACCAGACAGGGCCGTATGCAGGCAATAACCAGACAGGGCCGTATGCAGGCAACACCAGACAGGGCCGTATGCAGGCAACACCAGACAGGGCCGTATGCAGGCAACACCAGACAGGACCGTATGCAGGCAACACCAGACAGGACCGTATGCAGGCAACACCAGACAGGACCGTATGCAGGCAACACCAGACAGACAGGACCCAGACATGACAGGCAACACCAGACAGGACCGTATGCAGGCAACACCAGACAGGACCGTATGCAGGCAATAACCAGACAGGACCGTATGCAGGCAATAACCAGACAGGACCGTATGCAGGCAATAACCAGACAGGACAGTATGCAGGCAATAACCAGACAGGACCGTATGCAGGCAATAACCAGACAGGACCGTATGCAGGCAATAACCAGACAGGACCGTATGCAGGCAATAACCAGACAGGACCGTATGCAGGCAATAACCAGACAGGACCGTATGCAGGCAACACCAGACAGGACCGTATGCAGGCAACACCAGACAGGACCGTATGCAGGCAACACCAGACAGGGCCGTATGCAGGCAACACCAGACAGGGCCGTATGCAGGCAACACCAGACAGGGCCGTATGCAGGCAACACCAGACAGGGCCGTATGCAGGCAACACCAGACAGGACCGTATGCAGGCAACACCAGACAGGACCGTATGCAGGCAACACCAGACAGGACCGTATGCAGGCAACACCAGACAGGACCGTATGCAGGCAACACCAGACAGGACCGTATGCAGGCAATAACCAGACAGGACCGTATGCAGGCAATAACCAGACAGGACCGTATGCAGGCTATAACCAGACAGGACCGTATGCAGGCAACACCAGACAGGACCGTATGCAGGCAATAACCAGACAGGGCCGTATGCAGGCAATAACCAGACAGGGCCGTATGCAGGCAACACCAGACAGGGCCGTATGCAGGCAACAACCAGACAGGGCCGTATGCAGGCAACACCAGACAGGGCCGTATGCAGGCAACACCAGACAGGGCCGTATGCAGGCAACACCAGACAGGGCCGTATGCAGGCAATAACCAGACAGGACCGTATGCAGGCTATAACCAGACAGGACCGTATGCAGGCAACACCAGACAGGACCGTATGCAGGCAATAACCAGACAGGGCCGTATGCAGGCAATAACCAGACAGGGCCGTATGCAGGCAACACCAGACAGGGCCGTATGCAGGCAATAACCAGACAGGGCCGTATGCAGGCAACACCAGACAGGGCCGTATGCAGGCAACACCAGACAGGGCCGTATGCAGGCAACACCAGACAGGGCCGTATGCAGGCAATAACCAGACAGGACCGTATGCAGGCAATAACCAGACAGGACCGTATGCAGGCAATAACCAGACAGGACCGTATGCAGGCAACACCAGACAGGGCCGTATGCAGGCAACACCAGACAGGGCCGTATGCAGGCAACACCAGACAGGACCGTATGCAGACAACACCAGACAGGACCGTATGCAGGCAATACCAGACAGGACCGTATGCAGGCAACACCAGACAGGACCGTATGCAGGCTATACCAGACAGGACCGTATACAGGCTATACCAGACAGGACTGTACACACACGCCCAACCCTCTAACCACTAGGCTACCTGCCGACACAAAGCAGGGCGATAGTCAGGACACACAGACAGCAGGACAGTGAGTAGTTGGGTTCATCCATCCCCAGAGACACTACCATTACTATCACCATGACGACATCATACTGTTTAAGAGGCGTTCCATCACAGGTCTGAAGTTGGACTGATGCTCAGATGGAGAGTATCTCAGTGTGCGTGTGTGTGTGTGTGTGTCTGTGTGTCTGTGTGTGTGTGTGTGTGTGAGACAAAGAGGGAGATGAAGAGAGGGTGTCTGTATCAATGGAAGGAGGTTTATTATGAAGAATAAAAAGATAAGAGAACGAGTCTATTTGACGATCAACCAAACACCTCTCCTCGTCAGAACCGCTCTGATAAAAGCCGTCGCCAAACACCTCTCCTCGTCAGAACCGCTCTGATAAAAGCCGTCGCCAAACACCTCTCCTCGTCAGAACCGCTCTGATAAAAGCCGTCGCCAAACACCTCTCCTCGTCAGAACCGCTCTGATAAAAGCCGTCGCCAAACACCAATAAAAGGAGTCAACAGGCGGCAGAGGCACCGACTGCAGGAGCGAACAAAACCCCGGGAGTCGGTCATTAATAATGCATAGACAATCTTTACAGTGAGAGCAAGATAAAGGGAGCGAAGGGGGTGGGCGTTTTCATGGGTGGGTGCGGATACCTGGCACGGTGGTTTTGTCGGTGGCACGGGTTAACGTTAAACGGTAAATACATAATTGGATCCATTGTCGCTTAGGATCACGTTAAATTGAGAAACCGGGCCGGTAAAAACGAACGAGTGACACACTGTGTGTGTGATCCAACCCCGAGCGTCCACACCGGGACCGCTATTCCATGCAATACGGCGCTGCGGACGGTAGTAAAATCCGTGGAAATAGCAGGGACGGTCAAAACACACAGGCCTTCAACAAAGAGCCTGTCACAGGCCACAAGCCCTTCGCACAACACCGCCCAGATATGCTCTGTGACAGAACCGAGGGCAGGGTGCACAGCTCACACTAAATACCCACCCGGTCTGACACAAAGACACCCGTAGTCAGCATAGCTACACACACTGTGGTGGAAACACTGATAACTAGAAACACACCCACACGGGGGTTTGACACGTAGTGAGCGTGGAATCGGACAGGAAACGAACGAGGGAGAAGACAGAGAGTGATATTTCTTACCTTCATGGACTTTATCGCTTCATAGCCGTCCTGCACTGTGCGGACCTCGTCGAACACAGTCTCCTGCGGTAGGAGCAGCTGGTTAAGAATCTGCAGAGACCCGGCCCGGTAACGGATCGCCTCGAGCGTCATGACCCGTGAACGAGATGGATCGGATGGCACAACACACACACACGCTCCTCCCGGTTGTCGTTTCGAATCGTCGTGGGTTGGTAGAGGATAAAAGTGCTGGAAAATGAATATTAACTGTCTGGGGGGGAAAAGAGAGGGGGAGCTCAGAAAACCTCTGTCTGACACACATACGGAACCACGTGCTTACCCCGGCAGGAAACCGACCCTGCCTTTCCGAACTTTGTCCACGCCCACCTCTCGCGCGCTCTTTTTCGGCGATGACAGGCCTGCTCTCTGCTCTCTTCTCTCTTCTCCCTTCTCCCCCTCTTCTCTCTTCTCTCTCTTTTCTCTCTTCTCCCCCTCTTCTCTCTTCTCTCTCCCCCTCTTCTCTCTTCTCCCCTCTTCTCTCTTCTCCCCCTCTTCTCTCTTCTCCCCCTCTTCTCTCTTCTCCCCCTCTTCTCTCTTCTCCCCCTCTTCTCTCTTCTCCCCCTCTTATCTCTGCCCTCTGTTTTGATTGTAGACACGTAGCGTTCAGATTAAATGTATCAGCGTAACTGGAGGAGTTGAGCCGGTGCTCTGTTTTACCCTTCAACAACGGAGCAGGCTGCAGCCCCCTCTCATGTCGGGGTTTAGGGAGAACGAAGGAACATATTGAAACATACTGAAGCCATTGTCTAGTCCTCTCTCTGCAGCTATAGAGCTAGACAGATTATACTGTACAGACTAGATTAGCGCTACAGTCTGAGCTATATACAACATAATAAACCTCTCTATATAGACTGTACTATAGTCCTCTCTGTATAGACTGTACTATAGTCCTCTCTGTATAGACTGTACTATAGTCCTCTCTGTATAGACTGTACTATAGTCCTCTCTATATAGACTGTACTATAGTCCTCTGTATAGACTGTACTATAGTCCTCTCTATATAGACTGTACTATAGTCCTCTCTGTATAGACTGTACTATAGTCCTCTCTGTATAGACTATACTATAGTCCTCTCTATATAGACTGTACTATAGTCCTCTCTATATAGACTGTACTATAGTCCTCTATATATAGACTGTACTATAGTCCTCTGTATAGACTGTACTATAGTCCTCTCTATATAGACTATACTATAGTCTTCTCTATATAGACTGTACTATAGTCCTCTCTATATAGACTGTACTATAGTCCTCTCTATATAGACTGTACTATAGTCCTCTCTGTATAGACTGTACTATAGCCCTCTATATATAGACTGTACTATAGTCCTCTCTATATAGACTGTACTATAGTCCTCTCTGTATAGACTGTACTATAGTCCTCTGTATAGACTGTACTATAGTCCTCTCTATATAGACTATACTATAGTCTTCTCTATATAGACTGTACTATAGTCCTCTCTATATAGACTGTACTATAGTCCTCTCTATATAGACTGTACTATAGTCCTCTCTGTATAGACTGTACTATAGCCCTCTATATATAGACTGTACTATAGTCCTCTCTGTATAGACTGTACTATAGCCCTCTATATATAGACTGTACTATAGTCCTCTCTATATAGACTGTACTATAGTCCTCTCTGTATAGACTGTACTATAGTCTTCTCTGTCTAGACTGTACTATAGTCCTCCTTATAGACTGTACTATAGTCCTCTCTGTATAGACTGTACTATAGTCCTCTCTGTATAGAATGTACTATAGTCCTCTATATATAGACTGTACTATAGTCCTCTGTATAGACTGTACTATAGTCCTCTCTATATAGACTATACTATAGTCTTCTCTATATAGACTGTACTATAGTCCTCTCTATATAGACTGTACTATAGTCCTCTCTGTATAGACTGTACTATAGTCCTCTCTATATAGACTGTACTGTACTATAGTCCTCTCTGTATAGACTGTACTATAGTCCTCTATATATAGACTGTACTATAGTCCTCTGTGTAGACTGTACTATAGTCCTCTCTATATAGACTATACTATAGTCTTCTCTATATAGACTGTACTATAGTCCTCTCTATATAGACTGTACTATAGTCCTCTCTATATAGACTGTACTATAGTCCTCTCTGTATAGACTGTACTATAGCCCTCTATATATAGACTGTACTATAGTCCTCTCTATATAGACTGTACTATAGTCCTCTCTGTATAGACTGTACTATAGTCTTCTCTGTCTAGACTGTACTATAGTCCTCCTTATAGACTGTACTATAGTCCTCTCTGTATAGACTGTACTATAGTCCTCTCTGTATAGAATGTACTATAGTCCTCTCTATAGACTGTACTATAGTCCTCTCTGTATAGACTGTACTATAGCCCTCTATATAGACTGTACTATAGTCCTTTCTGTATAGACTGCACTATAGTCTTCACTGTATAGACTGTACTATAGTCCTCTCTGTATAGACTGTACTATAGTCCTCTCTGTATAGACTGTACTATAGTCCTCTGTATAGACTGTACTGTACTATAGTCCTCTCTGTATAGACTGTACTATAGTCCTCTCTGTATAGACTGTACTATAGTCCTCTCTGTATAGACTGTACTATAGTCCTCTCTATATAGACTGTACTATAGTCCTCTCTGTATAGACTGTACTATAGTCCTCTCTGTATAGACTGTACTATAGTCCTCTCTGTATAGACTGTACTATAGTCCTCTCTGTATAGACTGTACTATAGTCCTCTGTATAGACTGTACTATAGTCCTCTCTGTATAGACTGTACTATAGTCCTCTCTGTATAGACTGTACTATAGTCCTCTCTGTATAGACTGTACTATAGTCCTCTCTATATAGACTGTACTATAGTCCTCTCTATAGACTGTACTATAGTCCTCTCTATATAGACTGTACTATAGTCCTCTCTGTATAGACTGTACTATAGCCCTCTATATATAGACTGTACTATAGTCCTCTCTGTATAGACTGTACTATAGTCTTCTCTGTCTAGACTGTACTATAGTCCTCCTTATAGACTGTACTATAGTCCTCTCTGTATAGACTGTACTATAGTCCTCTCTGTATAGAATGTACTATAGTCCTCTCTATAGACTGTACTATAGTCCTCTCTGTATAGACTGTACTATAGCCCTCTATATAGACTGTACTATAGTCCTTTCTGTATAGACTGCACTATAGTCTTCACTGTATAGACTGTACTATAGTCCTCTGTATAGACTGTACTGTACTATAGTCCTCTCTGTATAGACTGTACTATAGTCCTCTCTGTATAGACTGTACTATAGTCCTCTCTATAGACTGTACTATAGTCCTCTCTGTATAGACTGTACTATAGTCCTCTCTGTATAGAATGTACTATAGTCCTCTCTATAGACTGTACTATAGTCCTCTCTGTATAGACTGTACTATAGCCCTCTATATAGACTGTGCTATAGTCCTTTCTGTATAGACTGCACTATAGTCTTCACTGTATAGACTGTACTATAGTCCTCTGTATAGACTGTACTGTACTATAGTCCTCTCTGTATAGACTGTACTATAGTCCTCTCTGTATAGACTGTACTATAGTCCTCTCTGTATAGACTGTACTATAGTCCTCTGTATAGAGACTGTACTATAGTCCTCTCTGTATAGACTGTACTATAGTCCTCTCTGTATAGACTGTACTATAGTCCTCTCTGTATAGACTGTACTATAGTCCTCTGTATAGACTGTACTGTACTATAGTCCTCTCTGTATAGACTGTACTATAGTCCTCTGTATAGACTGTACTATAGTCCTCTCTATATAGACTGTACTATAGTCCTCTCTATATAGATACTATAGTCCTCTCTATATAGACTGTACTATAGTCCTCTCTATATAGATACTATAGTCCTCTCTGTATAGACTGTACTGTACTATAGTCCTCTGTATAGACTGTACTATAGTCCTCTCTGTATAGACTGTACTATAGCCCTCTCTGTATAGACTGTACTATAGTACTCTCTGTATAACTGTACTATAGTCCTCTCTGTATAGACTGTACTATAGTCCTCTCTATATAGACTGTACTATAGTACTCTCTGTATAACTGTACTATAGTCCTCTCTGTATAGACTGTACTATAGTCCTCTCTGTATAGACTGTACTATAGTCCTCTATATATAGACTGACTGTACTATAGTCCTATATATATAGACTGACTG
Source organism: Oncorhynchus gorbuscha (assembly GCF_021184085.1). Taxonomy (NCBI): domain Eukaryota; kingdom Metazoa; phylum Chordata; class Actinopteri; order Salmoniformes; family Salmonidae; genus Oncorhynchus; species Oncorhynchus gorbuscha. Next base: position 181,742 of record NW_025745378.1, on the reverse strand, counting down.
TACTATAGTCCTCTCTGTATAGACTGTACTATAGTCCTCTATATATATAGACTGACTGTACTATAGTCTTCTCTGTCTAGACTGTACTATAGTCCTCCTTATAGACTGTACTATAGTCCTCTCTGTATAGACTGTACTATAGCCCTCTATATAGACTGTACTATAGTCCTTTCTGTATAGACTGCACTATAGTCTTCACTGTATAGACTGTACTATAGTCCTCTGTATAGACTGTACTGTACTATAGTCCTCTCTGTATAGACTGTACTATAGTCCTCTCTGTATAGACTGTACTATAGTCCTCTCTGTATAGACTGTACTATAGTCTTCTCTATATAGACTGTACTATAGCCCTCTATATAGACTGTACTATAGTCCTTTCTGTATAGACTGCACTATAGTCTTCACTGTATAGACTGTACTATAGTTCTCTGTATAGACTGTACTGTACTATAGCCCTCTATATAGACTGTACTATAGTCCTCTCTGTATAGACTGTACTATAGTCCTCTCTGTATAGACTGTACTATAGTCCTCTCTATAGACTGTACTATAGTCCTCTGTATAGACTGTACTGTAGTCCTCTGTATAGACTGTACTGTACTATAGTCCTCTCTGTATAGACTGTACTATAGTCCTCTCTGTATAGACTGTACTGTACTATAGTCCTCTCTATATAGGCTGTACTATAGTCCTCTCTGTATAGACTGTACTATAGTCCTCTGTATAGACTGTACTGTACTATAGTCTTCTCTATATAGACTGTACTATAGTCCTCTCTGTATAGACTGTACTATAGTCTTCACTGTATAGACTGTACTATAGTCCTCTCTGTATAGACTGTACTATAGTCCTCTCTGTATAGACTGTACTGTAGTCCTCTGTATAGACTGTACTGTAGTCCTCTGTATAGACTGTACTGTACTATAGTCCTCTCTGTATAGACTGTACTGTAGTCCTCTGTATAGACTGTACTGTAGTCCTCTGTATAGACTGTACTGTACTATAGTCCTCTCTGTATAGACTGTACTATAGTCTTCACTGTATAGACTGTACTATAGTCCTCTGTATAGACTGTACTATAGTCCTCTCTGTATAGACTGTACTATAGTCCTCTGTATAGACTGTACTATAGTCCTCTATATAGACTGTACTATAGTCCTCTCTGTATAGACTGTACTATAGTCCTCTATATATAGACTGTACTATAGTCCTCTATATAGACTGTACTATAGTCCTCTGTATAGACTGTACTATAGTCCTCTATATAGACTGTACTATAGTCCTCTCTGTATAGACTGTACTATAGTCCTCTCTGTATAGACTGTACTATAGTCCTCTGTATAGACTGTACTATAGTCCTCTATATAGACTGTACTATAGTCTTCACTGTATAGACTGTACTATAGTCCTCTATATAGACTGTACTATAGTCCTCTGTACTGTATCTGTACTGTAGTCCTCTGTATAGACTGTACTATAGTCTCTCTGTATAGACTGTACTATAGTCTTCTCTGTATAGACTGTACTATAGTCCCATAGACTGTACTATAGTCCTCTCTGTATAGACTGTACTATAGTCCTCTGTACTGTACTATAGTCCTCTATATATAGACTGTACTATAGTCCCTCTCTGCAGACTACTATAGTCCTCTGTATAGACTGTACTATAGTCATCTGTATAGTATATCTGTATATCTGGTGACTGGAAACTCCACCTATTTCATCAATTATTTTCTCTCTCTCTCTCACAGCTCTGTCTCACACTGTATAGACTCTCACTCTCTCTCACTCTCTCACACTCTCTCAGACACTCTCTCTCTCACACACTCTCTCTCTCTCACACACTCTCTCTCTCTCTCACACACTCTCTCTCTCACACACTCTCTCTCTCACACACTCTCTCTCTCTCACACACTCTCTCTCTCTCACACACTCTCTCTCTCTCACTCTCTCTCTCACACACTCTCTCTCTCTCACACACTCTCTCTCTCTCACACACTCTCTCTCTCTCACACACTCTCTCTCACACACTCTCTCTCTCTCACACACTCTCTCTCTCTCACACACTCTCTCACACACACACTCTCTCACACACACACACTCTCTCTCTCTCTCTCTCTCTCTCTCACACACACAAATAAATTAAACACAATATACAGGCTTAATTCATTGTGGTATTTTAATCCAACCATGATTCCCCTCCCAAGACATTTGACCACATCATTATAATGCCAGTTAATAGTTCATTATCCATCACCTCTGGACACACACACGTTCTTCATTTAAAAATAGAGCCATAGTCAATGCTGTATATATAATATATTAACAGGGCTTTTCTGACTGATTGCCAACAATGGATACATGTTTATAACATAAAAAACAAACTAAACAAAAAACGGTGCTGATCTGGGATCAGTTTAGCCACCAGGACTGGGGGACTGGGCCTGTTTCCATAAAGCTTCTCAGAGCAGCAGTGCTGATCTGGGATCAGTTTAGCCACCAGGACTGGGGGACTGGGCCTGTTTCCACAAAGCATCTCAGAGCAGCAGTGCTGATCTGTGATCAGTTTAGCCACCAGGACTGGGCCTGTATCCACAAAGCATCCCAGAGCAGCAGTGCTGATCTGGGATCAGTTTAGCCACCAGGACTGGGCCTGTATCCACAAAGCATCTCAGAGCAGCAGTGCTGATCTAGGATCAGTTTAGCCACCAGGACTGGGGGACTCTGCCTGTATCCTCAAAGCATCCCAGAGTAGCAGTGCTGATCTGGGATCAGTTTAGCCACCAGGACTGGGGGACTCTGCCTGTATCCTCAAAGCTTCTCAGAGTAGATCTAGTATGGAGTGATGTCATAATGTAGGATCAATTTTGCCTTTTAGCTCATAAGGAATCAGATTATATGGACAGGTTGGAACCTGATCCTGGATCAGCATTCCAACTCAGATGCTGTGGATACAGAGACAGATCACACTACAGTAGGCTACTAAATTACTGTTGTAGTGTAGAGAGAGAGAGAGGAGAGAGACCGATAGGGGGTACAGGAGGAGACCTCAGGGTGTCTGGGTATATAGAGGCGTAGAGGAGGAGACCTCAGGGTGTCTGGGTCTATAGAGGGGTAGAGGAGGAGACCTCAGGGTGTCTGGGTATATAGAGGGGTAGAGGAGGAGACCTCAGGGTGTCTGGGTCTATAGAGGGGTAGAGGAGGAGACCTCAGGGTGTCTGGGTCTATAGAGGGGTAGAGGAGGAGACCTCAGGGTGTCTGGGTCTATAGAGGGGTAGAGGAGGAGACCTCAGGGTGTCTGGGTCTATAGAGGGGTAGAGGAGGAGACCTCAGGGTGTCTGGGTCTATAGAGGGGTAGAGGAGGAGACCTCAGGGTGTCTGGGTCTATAGAGGGGTAGAGGAGGAGACCTCAGGGTGTCTGGGTCTATAGAGGGGTAGAGGAGGAGACCTCAGGGTGTCTGGGTCCCCTCTGACAAGCTCTGCCTGTGTCCCCTCTGTCCCTCTCTCTGCCCGTCTGTCCCCCTCTCTGCCTGTCTGGAAGTCAGTAAGAAGTAAAGCGCACATTTCCTGCCCATGACATTCGGAACGAGGAACAGGAAGTGCACTGAAGCCTCTTCTTCTCATTCTTAGAGGATCCCTGTAGGATTTGGGGCCGACATCAGGCCAGCTTGGACACGGGTTAAGTCACATACTGTATCTGCTTCAGGTTCTGATTCAGGGTATAGTGACAGTTTACTCATTGTGCTTTATTCTGGGATTCTGACATCATAATTGGATGTAGCCCTTTGTAGAACATTCCAACTGATGACATCACAACCAGATGAAGGGATCCTTTGTTAAACATTCTGGTTGCGTCTCTCTGCTCAGATGTCACATGCATCAACCACTGGTTGAACGCCACGTCATCAACGGTGCACCAGATTGCTTTAACATGTGATGTGTTTAGCTGATCTGTAAAATACCTATCCAGGCGATGTAAGATCTGGCGTCACACCCTCTAATTGATGACATCACAATGTGGTGATGACACAGTCCTTTGAACATTCTGATGATGTCATAGTGACAGGACGCAAGCCTAATTGATGACATCACAATAGGCTAAATATGGTCCTATAAGAGGGGTCCCAGACTCCGCACCATAGCATTACAATGAATAGAGAACCTCTATCCCAATTCAAAGATAACCCTGTGGGTTTTACAGCTACTGGTCTGTTCTACACTAATTCTAATCCTGTCCTCTTCAATTTAACCCCTGGGGTACCTCCTCTCCTCACTTCCCTGAATGAGACATCTCCATGGCGACACCAGTGTTAGCTAATCCCTCATTATGGGATATAGTTCCCGTTTCCGTGTAGTTCCCATATCACACAGCACCAAACGGGTCATATTACAGTAATCTGGGAATAGTGGAGCAGACAGATTAGATTAAACTCATTAACATCGCACGCATGCACACACACACACACACACAATGCGGAGACCAGGAGTTACACACACCACTCTCTGAACAGAGAGAAAGAGAGAGAGCCATTGAAGGACTTTAAAGACTATAGTGAAGGCGGCAAGGTTTTGGTAATAATCGGTAGTGTTTTTGTTTTCAAGTGCAAATAAGCCTTTCTCTGTCCTGCCCTGCATTCTGTCTTCATGTCACTATCAATCCCACAGGATCCCATTCTGCCGTGTATCTCAATGGTGCCCTATTCCCTATATTAGTCCCTATGGGCCCTGGTCTAAAGTAGTGCACTATATAGGGAATAGGGTGCCATTTGGGAGGCAGCCCTGTTTTACTCAAACGGGTTCTTCTTCCTAACTGATTGAATGAATGACAATACAAAGTAAAGAACAGAGTAAAAGGAAGAGCATTAGTGGAGGAGGCAGAGAGGAGCAGAGAGGAGCGGCAGGGAGATGTTGAAGGTGATTGGCTGTGTCTGTGTGAGTAACATAACAGTACTCCAGACAACTCTCCAGTCCCTCTGTCCTCTTCTCAGACCAGGCGTTTCCTCTTGAGAGATTCCAACTGATGAATGGAGAGAGAGATAGAGAGAGAGAGAGGGAGGGGGGGAGAGAGAGAGGGAGGGGGAGAGAGAGAGAGAGGAGAAGGGGAGAGAGAGAGAGGGGAGGGAGAGAGAGAGAGGGGGGGAGAGAGAGAGAGAGGGAGGGAGAGAGAGAGAGAGAGAGAGAGGGGAGAGAGAGAGAGAGAGAGAGAGAGAGAGAGAGAGAGAGAGAGAGGGAGAGAGAGGGGGAGAGAGAGAGGGGGGAGAGAGGGGAGGGAGGGAGAGAGGGAGAGAGAGAGAGAGAGAGGGATAAGATGGGGAGAGAAGGAGTGGGAGATGAGAGTGAGAGAAAGAGAGAGGGAGAGGTGAGGCAGGGAGGGAAGGAGGGGAGGTGAGGGAGGATAGGAGAGGTAAGAGAGGAAAGGAGAGGTGAGGAGAGGAGGAATGGAGAGAAGGTGAGGGAGGAAAGGAGTGGAGGTGAGGGAGGAAAGGAGAGGAGGGAGGGAGGAAAAAGAGGAGGTGAGGGAGGAAAGGAGAGGTAAGAGAGAAAGGAGGTGAGGTGAGGGAGGAATGGAGTGAAGGTGAGGGAGGAATGGAGTGAAGGTAGTGAAGGTGAGGGAGGAAAGGAGAGGTGAGGTGAGGAAGGAAAGGAGAGGAGGTGAGAGAGGAAAGGAGAGGAGGATAGCAGTGGAGGTGAGGGAGAGAGGAGGGCAAGGGGTAGGTGTCAGATACAATTCAAACTAAATGATATTACACATCACATGGTGCTCGTATACACGATGTGGTCCGATGAATACAGGCTGTTTAAACAGGCAGTCGGTTCTGATCTTTTGACACTAATTGGTCTTTTTTATATTTTTATTTTGACCAGTCACATCAGATCTTTTGCCAATAAAAAGTCAAAAGATCAGAATTGGGCTGCCTGTGTAAACTCAGACATACAGTCATATATACACTAATATGTACAGATTATTAGGTATAACCATCTAGTACCAGGTCAGAGCCCCCTTTGCCGCCAGAACAGCCTAAATTCTTTGGGGTGTGGAATCGTTGCTAACGTGTGACAGGAAGACGTTCCCCCCACCATTACACCCCCAGTCTGTAGCGTTGACACCAGGCAGGACGGGGCCATGGATCCCCCCACCATTACACCCCCAGTCTGTACCGTTGACACCAGGCAGGACGGGGCCATGGATCCCCCACCATTACACCCCCAGTCTGTACCGTTGACACCAGGCAGGACGGGGCCATGGATCCCCCACCATTACACCCCCAGTCTGTACCGTTGACACCAGGCAGAACGGGCCATGGATCCCCCCACCATTACACCCCCAGTCTGTAGCGTTGACACCAGGCAGGACGGGGCCATGGATCCCCCACCATTACACCCCCCCAGTCTGTACCGTTGACACCAGGCAGGACGGGGCCATGGATCCCCCACCATTACACCCACAGTCTGTACCGTTGACACCAGGCAGGACGGAGCCATGGATCCCCCACCATTACACCCCCAGTCTGTAGCGTTGACACCAGGCAGGACGGGGCCATGGATCCCCCCACCATTACACCCCCAGTCTGTACCGTTGACACCAGGCAGGATGGAGCCATGGATCCCCCCACCATTACACCCCCAGTCTGTATTCGTTGACACCAGGCAGGACGGGGCCATGGATCCCCCCCATGTTGGTGACCCCCCAGTCTGGGGAGCGTTGACACCAGGCAGGACGGGGCCATGGATCCCCCACCATTACACCCCCAGTCTGTACCGTTGACACCAGGCAGGACGGGGCCATGGATCCCCCCCTACCATTACACCCCCAGTCTGTACCGTTGACACCAGGCAGGACGGGGCCATGGATCCCCCACCATTACACCCCCAGTCTGTACCGTTGACACCAGGCAGGATGGGGTTATGGATCCCCACCATTACACCCCCAGTCTGTAGCGGTTTACTCCAAACCCTGACATCAGCGTGACGCAACAGGAACCTGTATTCCTTGGACCAGGCAATGCTTTCCACTCCTCAGTGTTGGTGACGGCCTGCCCACTGGGGACGCTTCTTCCAGGTCTGTATAGCTGATAGGAGTGGAACCCGCTGTGGTACCTAACACTGCTGTAAAAGCCCATCAGTGACAAGGAGGGCGAGTTGTGTTTTCCGAGATGCCGTTCTGCACCACGGTTGTACTGCGCTGTTATTTGCCTGTTTGTGGGCCGCCTGGTAGTTTGCGCGAGTCTTCCGTTTTCCTCCCACAGGACAGCGGTTAACTGGATGTTTTGTGTTCATTCTTCAGAGAGAGAGAGAGAGAGAGAGAGAGAGAGAGAGAGAGAGAGAGAGAGAGGGAGACACATCATTCTCTGTAAACCCTAGACTGTAGTGTGTGAAAAGCCCAGGAGGGACGTTTCTGTATGAGAGAGATGGTGTACCTGGCACCAATGATCAAACCACGCTCAGAGTCTCTTAGGTCACTAGTTTTGTCCATTGTAACGTTCAATGGAACAGTAACTGACTGCCTGTGATGTCTGTCTGCCTATTTTATATAGCAAGACAGTGGCTCACTGTCTGTAGGAGCTGACCATGTCGGTGTACCAGGTGGTGTACCTAACACTGTCTGTAGGAGCTGACCATGTCGGTGTACCAGGTGGTGTACCTAACACTGTCTGTAGGAGCTGACCATGTCGGTGTACCAGATGGTGTACCTAACACTGTCTGTATATAACAGTGTTTACCTCAGTCTCCACCATCTTCAGCCGTCCTAGAGCGTCCTTAGCAGCATCCTGAATAGGCAGAGGGACACGTTACACACAGACAAACACGCCGTAACACAAACACACAACCCCGACCCTTTGCTCACCCTGTTGCCTTGGCTGGAAAACCTCTTCACTGACTCAGCAAGTCCCTGGGCAAAACGCTGCAAAATGAAAACCACCTATTCTCATACTCTACAGAGAGACGGAGAGAGAGATAGAGAGAGGGGAGAGAGAGGGGAGAGAGAGAGGGGGGAGAGAGAGGGAGAGAGAGAGAGAGAGAGAGACTGGTAGAGAGAGATGTTAAGAGAGAGAGAGAGAACAGTTAGACAGAGAGAGAGAGAGAGAGAGAGAGAGGAGGGTGATGAGAAAGAGATGGATGGAGTGAGGGAGATGCATGTTAGAGAGATGGATTAAGGGAGAGAGAGGGATGGATGGAGTGAGAGAGTGGGATGGATGTATGGAGGGAGAGAGATGGATTGAGGACTGGAGAGAGAGATGGATAGAGGGAGAGAGAGAGATGGATAGAGGGAGAGAGAACATGGATAGAGGGAGTTAGAGAGATGGATAGAGGGAGAGATGAGATGGATAGAGGGAGAGAGAGAGACATGGATGGATTGAGGGAGGGAGGTTAACTCTGACAGAGATAAATATATAGAGGAGTATGTTGAGCCTCTCTCTAGCTGGGCTTATTAATGCCACTGCAGCCTGTGTGTGTCTGTGTGTGTGTCTGTGTGTGTGTGTGTGTGTCTGTGTGTTACCTGACAGTAGAGTAGGGAGCCTCTCTCTAGCTGAGCTTTCTGCCACTGCAGCCTGTGTGTGTGTGTGTGTCTGTGTCTGTGTGTCTGTGTGTTACTGACAGTAGAGGTAGGGAGCCTGTGGTATGTGTGTTACCTGACAGTAGAGTAGGGGAGCCTCTCTCTAGCTGAGCTTTCTGCCACTGCAGCCTGTGTGTGTCTGTGTGTGTGTGTTTACCTGACAGTAGAGTAGGGAGGCTCTCTGACAGAGCTGGGCTTTCTGCCACTGCAGCCTGTGTGTGACCTCCTTGTGTTGCTGTACCAGGTCAGATGGAGGATCCCGCCTACTCTTCCTGTAATCACCAATCTGACGGACACACAGGGTGATTGACATCATCTTAGACCAATCACAGCATAGATTGGCTACCTCCAATTCTGAACAGATCTAGAGTAAACGTTCCCACGGAGACGAGGAGAGGAAAATAAAAGATAGACAGAAAAGAAGAGAGAATGAAAACACACCTGTCTCTCCAGTCTCTCCTTATCGTAGTGCAGTAGACTGAAACTGTGGAGTTTATACTGGGGAGGAGAGTGGCTGGACTGGTTAGACTGCTTGTTCCTCCCATTGTCACTCTTTGGTTTGGAGCGAGGAGAGGGGCCCTGGGGGGGGGGGGGGGGGACTTCAGTTAGACTGGTATTAATATAACATGTTAACTGACAGAGACTGGTATTAATATAACATGTTAACTCTGACAGAGACTGGTATTAATATAACATGTTAACTCTGACAGAGACTGGTATTAATATAACAACATGTTAACTCTGACAGAGACTGGTATTAATATAACATGTTAACTCTGACAGAGACTGGTATTAATATAACATGTTAACTCTGACAGAGACTGGTATTAATATAACAACATGTTAACTCTGACAGAGACTGGTATTAATATAACATGTTAACTGACAGAGACTGGTATTAATATAACATGTTAACTGACAGAGACTGGTATTAATATAACATGTTAACTCTGACAGAGACTGGTATTAATATAACAACATGTTAACTCTGACAGAGACTGGTATTAATATAACATGTTAACTGACAGAGACTGGTATTAATATAACATGTTAACTCTGACAGAGACTGGTATTAATATAACATGTTAACTCTGACAGAGACTGGTATTAATATAACATGTTAACTCTGACAGAGACTGGTATTAATATAACATGTTAACTGACAGAGACTGGTATTAATATAACATGTTAACTCTGACAGAGACTGGTATTAATATAACATGTTAACTCTGACAGAGACTGGTATTAATATAACATGTTAACTGACAGAGACTGGTATTAATATAACATGTTAACTCTGACAGAGACTGGTATTAATATAACATGTTAACTCTGACAGAGACTGGTATTAATATAACATGTTAACTCTGACAGAGACTGGTATTAATATAACATGTTAACTCTGACAGAGACTGGTATTAATATAACATGTTAACTCTGACAGAGACTGGTATTAATATAACATGTTAACTCTGACAGAGACTGGTATTAATATAACAACATGTTAACTCTGACAGAGACTGGTATTAATATAACAACATGTTAACTGACAGAGACTGGTATTAATATAACATGTTAACTCTGACAGAGACTGGTATTAATATAACATGTTAACTCTGACAGAGACTGGTATTAATATAACATGTTAACTCTGACAGAGACTGGTATTAATATAACATGTTAACTCTGACAGAGACTGGTATTAATATAACATGTTAACTCTGACAGAGACTGGTATTAATATAACATGTTAACTCTGACAGAGACTGGTATTAATATAACATGTTAACTCTGACAGAGACTGGTAGTTAAACATAAAAACATGTTAACTCTGACAGAGACTGTCTGTGGTGATTAATATAACAACATGTTAACTCTGACAGAGACTGGTATTAATATAACAACATGTTAACTCTGACAGAGACTGGTATTAATATAACATGTTAACCTGTTCTCTCTCTGACAGAGACTGGTATTAATATAACATGTTCTCTCTCTGACAGAGACTGGTATTAATATAACATGTTAACTCTGACAGAGACTGGTATTAATATAACATGTTAACTCTGACAGAGACTGGTATTAATATAACATGTTAACTCTGACAGAGACTGGTATTAATATAACATGTTAACTGACAGAGACTGGTATTAATATAACATGTTAACTCTGACAGAGACTATACCCCTGCTAGTCCTGAACAGTCCAAAAGGTCCCGGTCTCTCTCTCCCCCTCAGCTCTCTCCTCCTTACCTGTTGTTCTCTCTCAGACAGTCTGGGGTGGTGATTGGTTCAGGGTGGAGGACCAGCCATCTCTCATCTCTCCTTACCTGTTGCTCTCTCTCTCTGTTGGGGGTGGTGATTGGTTCAGGTGGAGGACCAGTGTCTCTCTCTCTCCTTACCTGTTGCTCTCTCTCTGTTGGGGGTGGTGATTGGTTCAGGGTGGAGGACCAGCCATCTCTCTCTCTCCTTACCTGTTCTCTCTCTCTGTCAGGGGTGGTGATTGGTTCAGGTGGAGGACCAGCCATCTCTCTCTCTCCTTACCTGTTCTCTCTCTCTGTCAGGGTGGTGATTGGTTCAGGGTGGAGGACCATCTCTCTCTCTAAAACCTGTTGCTCTCTCTCATCTGTCAATTGGGTGGTGATTGGTTCAGGGTCAAGGACCAGCCATTTCTCTGTGGTGATCTGAAGCTGTGCTCCTCCCTGACGGCAGGTAGTCTAGTGGTTAGAGCGTTGGACTAGTAACCGAAAGGTTGCAGATCGAATCCCTGAGCTGACAAGGTAAAAATGTGTCGTTCTGCCCCTGAACAAGGCAGTTAACTCACTGTTCCCCGGTAGGCGTCATTGTAAATAAGAATTTGTTCTTAACTGACATGCCTAGTCAGTTAAGACTAAATGACTATTGTAGCTGGAAATAGCAGATTTTTTAAATGGAATATCTACAGAGGCTCATTATCAGCAACCATCACTCCTGTGTTCCAATGGCACGTTGTGTTAGCTAATCCAAGTTTATCATTTTAAAAGGCTAATTGATCATTAGAAAACACTTTTGCAATTATGTTAACACAGCTGAAAACGGTTCTGATTAAAGAAGCAATAAAACTGGCCTTCTTTAGACTAGTTGAGTATCTGGTGGGTTCAATTACAGGTTCATCAGCATTTGTGGGTTCAATTACAGGTTCAAAATGGCCAGAAACAAAGAACTTTCTTCTGAAACTCTGGTGTGGTCTGGTTTTAACCAGGTCTGGTGTATTAACCAGGTGTGGTGTGTTAATTAACCAGGTCAGGTCTGGTGTATTAACCAGGTGTGGTGTGTTAACCAGGTGTGGGTGTGTTTTACCAGGTCTGGTGTGTATTAACCAGGTGTGGTGTGTTAACCAGGTGTGGTGTGTTAACCAGGTGTGGTGTATTAACCAGGTGTGGTGTGTTAACCAGGTGTGGTGTGTTAACCAGGTGTGGTGTTAACCAGGTGTCTCTGATCTCACCCCTTGTGGATGATGTCAAACTTGATGCCTTTGGCCTGGACGACCCTCTTGAAGCCTCTGTGTTGACGGTTGATGTTCAGGTTAAACTTCTCTTTAAACTCTGGACTGTTGCTGTTCTTCACTGTACTGGTCTTATCCCTCTGGGCCTCCTCCTGCACACACACACACGCACACGCACACGCACACACACACACACACACACACACACACACACACACACACACACACACACACACACACACACACACACACACACACACACATGCACACACACAAACCAAAGACAGAGAGAGTATATTTTAGTGGATCTAAGTGGAAATGTGTGCATGCAAAATGGTTGTGTGTTGCGTGTATGTGTGAGTGTGTGTGTGTGTAGTGAGTGTGAGTCTTACCATACTAGGAAAAGGAAACTCAAAGCGCACACTGGTGTCCAGATCACTGGCAGAGACTCCTGAGGAGAGGGATCAGAAGAGAGAGAGAGACATCAGAAAAGAGAGAGAGAGATCAGAAGAGAGAGACATCAGAAGAGAGACATCAGAAGAGAGAGAGAGAGAGAGAGATCAGAAGAGAGAGAGAGATCAGAAGAGAGAGATCAGAAGAGAGAGATCAGAAGAGAGATCAGAAGAGAGAGATCAGAAGAGAGAGAGAGATCAGAAGAGAGAGAGACAGATCAGAAGAGAGAGAGAGACATCAGAAGAGAGAGAGAGATCAGAAGAGAGACATCAGAAGAGAGACATCAGAAGAGAGACATCAGAAGAGAGACATCAGAAGAGAGAGAGAGACATCAGAAGAGAGACATCAGAAGAGAGACATCAGAAGAGAGACATCAGAAGAGAGACATCAGAAGAGAGACATCAGAAGAGAGAGACATCAGAAGAGAGAGATCAGAAGAGAGAGAGAGAGAGACATCAGAAGAGAGAGATCAGAAGAGAGAGACATCAGAAGAGAGACATCAGAAGAGAGAGACATCAGAAGAGAGAGAGATCAGAAGAGAGAGATCAGAAGAGACATCAGAAGAGAGACAGATCAGAAGAGAGAGATCAGAAGAGAGAGATCAGAAGAGAGAGATCAGAAGAGAGAGATCAGAAGAGAGAGAGAGACCAGAAGAGAGAGAGAGACCAGAAGAGAGAGAGAGACCAGAAGAGAGAGACATCAGAAGAGAGAGAGAGACCAGAAGAGAGAGACATCAGAAGAGAGAGACATCAGAAGAGAGAGATCAGAAGAGAGATCAGAAGAGAGAGAGAGAGATCAGAAGAGAGAGACATCAGAAGAGAGAGATCAGAAGAGAGAGACATCAGAAGAGAGACATCAGAAGAGAGACAGATCAGAAGAGAGACATCAGAAGAGAGAGATCAGAAGAGAGAGATCAGAAGAGAGAGAGAGAGATCAGAAGAGAGAGAGAGAGATCAGAAGAGAGAGACATCAGAAGAGAGAGACATCAGAAGAGAGAGATCAGAAGAGAGAGACATCAGAAGAGAGACATCAGAAGAGAGACATCAGAAGAGAGACAGATCAGAAGAGAGACATCAGAAGAGAGAGATCAGGAGAGAGGGGTCATCAGAGAGGGGTCATCAGAGAGGGGTCATCAGAGAGGGGTCATCAGAGAGGGGTCATTAGAGAGGGGTCAGGAGAGAGGGGTCAGGAGAGAGGGGTCAGAAGGAGGCATATAAAGTTCAAAACAACACACCTGAGGGAGCAGGTAGATTGATGCCCTTCACGATGTACAGCGTCATCTCATTGGCTGTCAGGTCAGGATACATTCTACAACAGACAGAAGACAGATCACTTCCCTCCTGCTGTGTATATATGTGTGTGTCAGAGATGTATTTTCATATGAATGTTAATTGTATAATATCATTCTGACGTGACAGTGTTGAAGGTCCTCAGTGTGGTATTAATATGGTAGTAACAGTATAGTACTTGACAGTGTTGAAGGTCCTCTCCTCAGTGTGGTATTAATATGGTAGTAACAGTATAGTACTTGACAGTGTTGAAGGTCCTCAGTGTGGTATTAATATGGTAGTAACAGTATAGTACTTGACAGTGTTGAAGGTCCTCAGCGTGGTATTAATATGGTAGTAACAGTATAGTACTTGACAGTGTTGAAGGTCCTCAGTGTGGTATTAATATGGTAGTAACAGTATAGTACTTGACAGTGTTGAAGGTCCTCAGTGTGGTATTAATATGGTAGTAACAGTA